>NW_004193421.1:0-2674 GCF_000321355.1 Plasmodium cynomolgi strain B
GCCATGAGGTGAAAATAAAAATGAAGTATATTAAAATGTTAAATTATGCATAAAAGAGAAATAGAGAAGAAGAAAAAGATCACCACAAGATTGCTTCTAATGATACCTATGATAAATCGGAACGAAGCAGTAAAGAAGAGTTATAATTGAGAATGTCAAATTTTCAGAAATATCATTAGAAATGCATATAAAGCAAACGCACATGTTTTGACAATTTATACAGTAATTATGTAAAACTGAAAATACGAAAAATAAAATGGTAAAGGATGGCACCAGTTTGTATAAAATACATTTCTAAAAAGTCATAAATATACTCTTCACAATGTTTTAAAAAAAATTAATTTATCCCATTAACTGAATTTATCAAAAATGATGAATCTCTCGAAAAATTCGTATAATATCAAAATAACCTATTAAAGGAAGGTTCAATGTATCATATTAATCGAAGAGGGGGAATACATAATATTTAATAGTAATATTGTTTCTTATATAAAAATTAGTATAAATAGATTTATTTTTCAATTTTTCGTTTATGCGGTAACATTGGCATCATAACTGCTTTTTTTTCGTACCATTTGACAATATCCCTATTTATATCATACAATAAAATTTGTTTATAACTTATAAAATTTGACACCTTATTACATATTCATTAGTGATGTATGTGAAAATGATTATAATGTGTATTATGCCAATACACTAACTTAACATAAACATGTTAATTTTTTTTTTGTGATTTGTCAAAATTTTAAATGATTTTTTATTTATTTTTGATTTCAGTAAACAAATGCTTAATTAGAAATATTTTTCCTATTTACTGATTTGTTTAGTCCATTATTCTCCAAATGTGCACATTGTTAATAAACCATAATGCAATTTAAATATTTATCCTTATTTTTAATGATATAATAATTCCTTTTTATATGTAAGGAACATTATTCCACCATTTAAAGGTAGCCCATGAATACAAAGTATGTACTAGTGACATATTTAACATTTTGGCAAAAATTTACTTATGTACACTATATATGTTCGAAAAAAATTTGCTGTCATGTTATTTGATAAATTCACCTTTTTGCAAAATAGAAGTTACATGAATTACCCTTTATCCATAGAATATGAATATAAAGGAATGCATGCACCTTATCATCATTTAAATAGTCTACGAATAAATTTAAATGTAAAAAAAAAATAAAAAAAATACAATAGCGTATAAAAAGTAAATTTATTATTACTACTGATAAAAAAAAGGAACAAATTATAATAAAAAAAGAAGAAGCTTATAGTATAAAGTTAATACTTTAATGTAGAGGATAAAAATTGGGGAAAAATAAATATCCCCATTTTATTTAATTCGCTATCCTAAAATAATATAAAATACTATGTAACTGTAGGAGGGTAAATAAATAGCGCACACAAATTTTACTAACGAATTAAATGAACTTATTACCAGTATGGTCAATATATTGAATAGCACCGAAAAAGTAACAACGCAATTGGAATATGACTTGAATTAATTAATAAATCATCTCGTCTCTAATAATGCTAGTGATGATGAACAAACAATGCTAATTGGAATTCACGTAGATGCATTATATGTAACTCAAGGGGTAAAATAAAACGCTACGGATCATGGGAAACAGTGTGCGGATACAAATGTGCATGGTACCAACAAAGCGGACTATTTAACCTATAGAGCAGAATATGAAAAATTGTAACATAGCCACAATTCCTAAGCAAAATAGGCAAAGATAAGAGAACAATTAGTTGGGGCTTTCATTCTTGGAATAACAGAGTTTATGGTTCAGGGTTAAGGGTTTATAGTTAAGGTTTAGGGTTAAGTGTTTAGGGTTAAGTGTTTAGGGTTAAATGTTTAGGGTTAAGGGTTTAGGTTTAAGTGTTTAGGGTTAAGGGTTTAGGGTTATGTGTTTAGGGTTAAGGGTTTTGTGTTTAGTCTTATGGATCAAAGGTTGTGCGCTATATATCGGTCATCACGTTGCGTCCTTTCAAAAGCAGATTGGGATATATTTTCTTATATCTAGGCTCGATAGCAAATGATAATTTTCAGGAATATAATCATAATGCGGTAAATGTAGATATGCATGTATCCTCAGAAGTATGAATAAAAATTTATTTATTTGCAATATATATAATAATCGCCGATTTGTAGGAACGTAATAAATATTTGTAATGGTTTAAAAAAAAAATTAAAAATAAAAATGTGTTTCCTCTTTTTTCAAGGCAATTTTCAATTTAGTAGTGAGAGCGCCAAGCGCGCAGCAATATATAAGTATATATATGTATGTAGGCACGTATGTGTTACGTAGAATATGATTCTGGAGCTTTTTCTCAGCAGGGTTAGTATCTTTCTGACGCGCCTAGTTCTCTTTTCACTCGAGGGGATGGTGTTGTGAAGTTGTTGTAGCAAGCAAATCAGCATCACCCCCAAGCAGTTATTATATACATATGTAATGATATGTATACACTGTAGTGATCTTTTTTTTTTTTCGTAAATTAAATCTCATTTTAAATAAATAATATATCTTTTAGAAAAAATAGTCCATACTAATTTTTTAAAATACAGAAGCCTTTGAAGTAAAATGAAACAATAAATTTGTTGAATATTATCAAAAGAAAATTGTCATATAACTGAAGTTTTTACTGCTTCGCATAT
>NW_004192827.1:0-2664 GCF_000321355.1 Plasmodium cynomolgi strain B
GAACACTTTCCTTTGGTTCACAATCCAAAGAGTTTATTCCATCTATTGCTTTAGTTAATTCATTTGAGAGATTATATGACAATAATTCATTAATATCTAAGTTTAATTTACCCAAACTCGCGGCGTTAGCACTATGAACAAGTTTATTTAATTCTGAAAAGTTTTTGCAACTTTTTAAATTTATTACCCCTCCAGAAGAAACACAAGGTTTTTTTCTCTCCTGATTTGTTCTTCTCGTTCTCTTAATAAATTGTTGTCCGATACTGATCCTACACCATGGATTTGTGAAATCTTCAGAGGTGGCGGTTTCTCAATTTTTCCTTGTTTGCGTAATTCTAATATATGTCCGCACAACTGCTTTCCTAGCTTATCTGAAGGATGAGCTGGACACCGCATAATAGTTTCATCGATCCTCCATCTGAAATCGTTTTGTGTTTCTTTAGTGGAAGTTTCCTCCTCATCATCATCTAATTTATCATAATCCTTAACAGATTCTTCTTTATTTATTTCAACACCAACGCCATTTTTCGATAATTGAAGATCTTTTTTAGTTTCACACTTATAGGAAGTAGCGTGAATGTTATCAGATATTACTTTACATTCACTATTTTGAATGCTTTTGATAGCATTTGATATATAACCCTTGGATGTGTTTGCAGGTTCTGCAGTTACAATTTGTGTTGCTTTATTAGAATTTTTTGATCCTGTTCGTAAAACAAAACATGATAAGAAAGGTATTCCATCTGAACTTTTTATTTCTTTACAACTGAAATATTGAGGTTTTATTCCTTTATCTGAGTTTGAATCTTCAAGACCATTCTTTTTTATATCACTACCGGATAGACCTTTATTTTCTAAATTACAAACAGATAAATCCTTATTTATATTTAGTTTACATAAAAGGTTATTCGGATTATAATACTCTTCACATTTAAAGTAATGATAACAATGTCCAATCATGCCATAATAATCACAGCATAAATCATTTTTATGCTTTATATATATATCACTAATATATTTAAGGTATTTATTATATTTTTCTTCGTTAGCATTTGAAGTACTAAATTTGTTTTTTAGAGTATTGTAGTATTTAAAATATTCATATAGATATTTTTCTTCGTGGAACCCTTTTAATTCCGTTAAATCTCTACTATAAAAATTATAAAGACAGTAATATAGTTTTAAACTTTGAGTAACACTATTTTGTATATTAAGAAATTTATTAATAACAGGACCGACGTTGTTACCCTCTATATTAGTTTCTTTCCATATTTGATCATATATCCAATATTTGTAATGTAAGCACTTATCACGATATTTTATTGGACTAGCTAATTCTGAGAGTTCTTTTAAATTTTTTGCAATTTTTTTACAAGTTTTTTCATCTTTTTCATTTTTTGTTTTATATGATGATATGAATTCTTTACAATGGATATAATATTCATCGAGATCATTTTCCGCATCAAATTTTTTATATATTTGATATGAAGTAGTATTTCCTAATATATAATTCTAAATATTAAAAAGAAAAACAATAATAATTACATCGATAGGTAAGAAATAAGTATTAATTATATACTAATAGATATAAGATACACGAAAGTCCCTCATAATTGTTTTTAAAAATATAATTTGAAATTATACCATTTCATCCTCAGTTAAAGAAGACATTTTATTAGACATGTGAATTATTGACAGGGTTTAGGGCAGAAGGGCTAGGTTTGATGTATCGGTCAACACGTTGCTCGTTTGCAAAAGCAGATTGGGGGTATATTATTTTATAACCCGGCCGGAAAGCAAAAAATAACTAACAGGAACGTAAATCATAATACGCGTAAATGTGCATATGCATGTATCATCATAAGAATGAAAAAAATTTATTATTTTTAAAAAAATAAAAATTGTGGATTTGCACGAACGTAAAAAATATTTGTAATTGTTAAAAAAAAAAAAAAAGTAAAGGGTCCCCTTTTTTAAGGCAATTTTAAAATTAGTAGTGAGAGCGCCATGCGCGCAGTAAAATATATGTATATATATATATATGTACGTACTAGCGTGGCTGGTTACGTAGAAAATGCTTGTGGACCTTTTTTCCAGCAGAGATAGCATCTTCCTAGCGCGCCGAGTTCTCGTTTTACTAGTGGGGAGGATGTTCTGAAGTTGTTGCAGCGAGAAAATCAGCATCACTCCTGAGCAGGTATTATATACATATGTAATAATATATATGCACTATGGATGGCGTTTTTTTTTTCTTCTTCACGATACCAAGCGCTTTGGTGAAAGGGCTATTTTCCTCTCGTTAGCAGTTCTGCTCTTCGGAGACAGAATATGTCATGGGCAACAAATATGCTGCACGATGATTATGCCATACAAATAAGGCGCAGTAATGTGCTTGGGCAAAATACGAATAAAAAATTTCCCTGAGCAGATAAATAAATAGTGCATTTCCTGGGCTAGCCTTCTTTCCGCTGCTAAGCCCGTATATGTATATATATAATATATATATAATGCCCCCCTTAATCTCCTTCCTTCGAAAGTGGCCTACTTGGAACGGCGCGTTTGTTAAATTCCCCGCCAACGGAATATTCCGTTGGAGAATCTGCGTGCACTTACAATGAAAACAAATATGCGCTTAGTTTCCGCCGATAATCACCATTTATTCAA
>NW_004193422.1:0-2659 GCF_000321355.1 Plasmodium cynomolgi strain B
TAATATATTTATTTTTTAAATATATACACATAAATATATTAGGTGCATTTAAAAAAATATTATAATTTCCAGGAATTAACTAATGTTTTCGGAATATACACATAAATAGTGAAATTTAGATTGGACGGCAATGTTATAATAAAAAATTATATGCAACACCACATTTCATTACCTATATATAATTATCTATTTTCATATTTGGCACCATTATAAAGAAATTTATCATTATTGCATTAAAGTTTTAAGAATATTGCGAAAAATATAATGCACATGTGTGTTTTATAAATGTGATATATTTCATATAAGATAAAAAGGCTATGTTAAAGTATTACAATTGTTTGTTACGAAGTAGGGTGTAATATTATACACATATTAATGTGTTTTAGGATGTTTGTAAAATACTTTCAATGCCAGTTTACATGTTCCGAAATAATTAACTTGGTTTATATATTTAGTGCATTAAGCGCTCGAAAATTTGGAGGGGATTCATAAATACGATTCTTTATGTTTTATGGAATAAAACAATAATAACATGTGCGATATAAGAGTATTTATTATGAGATCTTGTAAATATATTTTGATGATACTATTTAGCTATTTATTACACACTTATATTAGAGGCTTACTCTTTAAATAGATAAAAATGGAAAACGCTTTTTAGAAAAATAGCTTTGTTTTATTGGAAGATCCTTAGCTCTTTAATTATATAAGTATACGAAATAAAAGAAATAAGGTTAATTAACAAATTTGTTAACGAACTAAAACTCATTGCTGTGTAAATTATATATCATGATTCATATATTATGTATCATCTCCCTGTATGAATCAGTATAATTCGTTTACACAGCATACATATGAGTTAGTAAACTTGAAAAAAATGGGAAAAGAATACTTTAATAAATTATATAGTGTAATTAGTTATGCATTTATAACTAATAACAATTTAAAACTCTATACTCTTCATAATTCATAATGGGGGAAAATAGGAATATATGAGTTATTACATGCTACACCCAGAATCATTTTTTTGAGAGCATTGGAATTTTATTGCCCAACGATTAGGTATATTGTGAAATTTTGAGATATTTTTGGGTTAATTGGACATTTTACTGAGAAGAAAGACGAGGAAACAAATTTTATAATTCCTTAGATTGAATATGCATCTTATAAATATATTTCCTCATCATTCATAAATCGTTTACATGTTAATAGTTAATTAAAATGACAACTTTTTCATGTAAATGCAAATCTATTTTTATTCGTCCTAGGTAATACAGGTTATATTTTAATTCCATTTTTCCGTTTTAAACTGTCATATTTACAAAGTTTTGATTAGAATGTTGTATATGTGTTTATTTAATTTGGATACACTGCGCTTTATAAATATATCTACTTAAAATATGTTACCTTATATTTTGTACATTATGTATAAATTTACATAACCAAATTACATATTAAAAAAGTGTATTCACATAGATTAATGAGAATAAATATATTACTGTTCTCTTTTTTAATTTAACAAGACAGATATAGTGAATTACTACAATAGTATATAATTTCGATTTTTTAATTACTGAACAAAATAAAAAGAAGGAACATTAACAAAAAAGAATACTAATATTTTATATTTTTTAGGACATTAATTATAAGAAAATGAATATTACAACGCATAAATGTTTAAAAATTAATATTCTAAGAAGAATTATATAAAAAAATAATTATAAATATAATATTATTTAAATGACTAATATTTGATAACGTTGACATTAATAGATATATCAACAGTTATCAGTGGCAAGCTGTAGAACAATGAATCTTAAAAAATGAATAATATTTTTAAAGAAAAATCCCATAAAACGATTAATAATGGAGGATACTAAAATATTATAAGGTAATTATTATTGATTCCCTGAAAAAATGTGTAATTGAAATAAATAAAAATAATAAAGCTACTTATCGTTAGATTGATTAAGCACATATTTTAGGACGTTTATAATTCCATTATATACAATAATTAGAACCTTTTTCTTAACGTGGATACATATTTACACACTTGAATACCTCTATACGTTACGAAATAATTACGTATTAATTTTCGACGTATTCTTAACATTTGGTTTTAACAGAAATTGTGCAACTTCAAAATGCTTTGTACATATTATTGTAATAATAGAAGTAAATTAAAAGAAAATTATATTATTTATATAACATGAATAATGTTTCAATATATTCAATTTCAATAATATAACATCAGTATTATATTTATATTTTTAGTCATCAGTTTACTATTTTTGTTAGGTATTATATAGTTTTTTACAACTATATATGTATAAAAGCAAATGATATAATAAGAACATTTTTTATAAAAATAGAGTTAAATATCTTTTCATAGATAGAATTACATCTAGAAAACACAAAAACAAAGGTGTAAAATATATTCAAAATATGGAGTATTTATATACACAGAATACATTAATTTATAATTATATTGAATTTACATCTTTGTATTTGGTATTATAATATGAGGAGGATTTTTCCCACATTTTTTAGCTCTTACGAAATAACAATTTATTATATTTTATATATTTACATTGAGTTAAAAAAGCATTTTTTTATATGCATAAACATTTTAATAATATAAATTCCGCGAAACTAGTTT
>NW_004192828.1:0-2656 GCF_000321355.1 Plasmodium cynomolgi strain B
AAAAAATATTTTTACCCTCTATATATAAACAGTTATCCATCATACATTATATAAATTTAAAAAAATTTTATTAATCCATTAATGGTTTTAATAGAATATTATAATTTCATATACATATAAATTTCAGGCTAATAAAAATATTACCAGACAAATATAGTACTAAATAATTTACCAATGTTTTTCAAAATATAGTATAGAAAAGCATTTTTGGAATTAAATATTAGATTTATAATTATATAACATTTATAAAATATAGATTTTATATACGAATTATATATATAGCATTAACATTATTAAAAGTAATTAATTATGTTTTATGTTTGAACATTAATATGATCTGATATACCACTTAAATGCAAAATGGCATCTTTTGAATACATCAACATGCTATTATAAAACATATGTGAATATAATCATACTTGAATTAATAAATTATATATTTGTTATTTAAAAGTATTTTTACATATAATATTAATCATTATCGTACCAATATATATAACATTAATTATTTTTGTTATTATATTATATAAATAGGTATTTACGTGTCATTTTAGTAGTATAATTTTCATATGAATATTTAATTGTGCATTAGGTTACTATATATGTATTTTTTAAGCATTTTATATACAAAATAAGCTAGTCAAAGAATGTATTTAGTATTGTTCCATATTCTAATTAAGTACCTTATATTAATATTTTTTGAAATATTTATGTTTATCTATATTAATCGTGCTTATTTATCGTTTAATACACTACATCCTTTTATATTTAAGTACATTTTGAAATGAATAATATTTGTGAAGATTTAAATTCTAAATTATATGATATACATTTAAAAGAAAATATTTTCCAAAAATTATATGCGCTATAAATGTTTTCTAATCTGGGTGTGCGCAATAAAAATTATATACATTTATTTGAATTTTTATACACTCATATTAATAATATACTTATAAAAACTTTATCGCTTTCTTTTTTTGATAATATCCAATTAATTTACAAAACCTCTTTTTAAATATATAATTTGATTAACGTAGATGTGTAAATTCATAATTCACCACTATATAATTATTTCATATCTTTAATAGCAGTTTACGAGAGATGTGTTAAATATTTTAATATTACTACATTTTTCTAAGTTTCATTCTTATGTTAGAGTATTTTATTTGTATAATTTTCTTTTTTTCTTCTATATATTAAGATAATGAATATATTTATAAAATATTCTCTAGAATACGTTAATATATTTTTGTTTATTTAGTTTTCGGGTGGAATCCTTTTGAAACATATATAGGTGTATTTATAAATAAACTTCATTAATAGTGTGAATGACATATAAATGGTACATTTAAATTATTAATGCATATTTATTATCAAAATATAATCCATTTCATGGGACCTATGTTTATAATATCATGTATTTTTGTTAATGCCTTTAAGAGTATGTATGTGTATAATGATCTAAGAATATTACAAGAATTTCCTTATTTCTTAGCATTTTATGAATTGTTTCTTCATATATAATTTTGTTACTAAATAATTTGTCACAAGAGTTTTTTTTATATTATTTAGTAATGGTATTACAGTTTGTGTGACGTTTTCAAAATAAGATAGTACTTTTGAATATAAATAGATATATGGAGTTAAGGAAAAGTTACTCACTTAATACAGAATTATATTTTATGCGATATATCGCATCACCTGAATTTATTTCTCGAGTTTGTGCACTATTTGATAGAAATTCTTGTTCGTTCTTTTTCATATTGTCTAACAATGTATCCTTCCTTAGTATTTTTGTATTTATCCATGAAACTAAAGGAGTAAACTAATTTAAAGGAGGCAGGGTTATATATTAAAATATATAATATTATTATTGTAATTTAATATGATAACATCGCATAATCATAGGTATGCAATATTTTGTATATGCTTAAATGAAATTTTGTGTAACCTTATATAATAGTGCTAATATGGAAGATGCCCAAGCCATTGTTCCAACAGCTGTAGATACACTATATGATATAGAACTACCCGAATTATTACCTTTATCAGAAAACGATGCTGCTTTCCCTATATATCCTCGGCAACCGACTATGTCTTTTATATTAATAATGGACGATAAATTTGGCGTTTTATCTTATATTCCTTTTTTATTATAAAGATTTTCCGTATATGATGTCTTAAATTTATGTAATATTTCACAAATGCTTTTGTTCTCTTCATTCATTTCTTCCGGATTAGAACAATAATTCTGATCCAATTCTCTATATATATTAATACATTCGTATAAATATATTTGCGCAGGACAGCTTATTGAATCAACTTTATCTAATAATGTCTCCAAAATAATCTGAATATTATCTTGAAAATTTAATAATTTAATTATTTTTTCAGGTTCCTTATATTTTTCCTCATATTTATAATCAATACATGATATTTGGGGGTTAGGGCCAGAATATTTATCTATAGATTCTGATATAATAAGACTGATAATGAATTTACGCAAATGGTGTTTCTTTGATACATAGTATATCCAGTTATTTAAATATCTGCAACATTTATTGCCACACAAATATTCATAATCATTCTTAAAAAAGGACAATATATTTCTTATAATTTTTACACAGATATCTTTGTGCATTGATTTTTCCTCTAC
>NW_004193423.1:0-2653 GCF_000321355.1 Plasmodium cynomolgi strain B
CCTATTAAAATTACTGTGATGAATGTTTTCAACTTATATACCTAATTAATAGTGTGAGTCTTGGTCAGGGTTATAATTCAATTATAATTGATACGTTTCAGAATCTAAAAACGTTTCCTCAGAAACATACATTTTTAACTCTTTTTCATACTCTTCGTAATAATTGTGCACTAAATTTTTCTTTTCCGTTTTTTTGGCTTAATACTTGAATCTAATTGTGAAGACTAAAATGAAAATATAAAATACGTGAAAATATTTTTAGTTTATAAATATACATTTAAAGAAAAATAAAATATAGCTTATAACATAATATTCCTATCTTTTAAAAGGGTTCAGTGTTTCAGGTTTAAGGTTCCGTGTTTACGATTAGAATTTAAGGTTCGTGTAAATATTCAAATATACGAAACTATAAGGTTATTTAAGCATTGATAAAATTTTTATCATGAAATAAAGCTGTGAAAAAGCTCAAATTTAGAAAATATTAATTTTATTATTTATATGAATTCTTCTCTGGAATATTTCCATGAGGTTACTAAAATAGCAGACATATATAATTTAAGGAATTAGATTCCTTTATTGTATGCTATCATGTTGCATATACTTAAATTTCTAAAATGTATGTTAAGGAGTAAAAATTATAGTTATATTACAATTTTGTTCTTATAATATTCAACAACTTATTGTTTCATTTTACTTCCAAAGATTTCTGTGTTTTATAATATTAGCATGTTCTATTTTGTCTAAAACATATTTTATTTATTTAAAATGAGATTTAATTTACAAAAAATAATAAAAAAATATATAATAATGCATTTATCTCTAATATGAAAAAGTTAAGCCAGTTATAATTTAATTGTAAATGTTACTTGGACAAAATAATTTTTGTCTTTAAGTGCAAATCATATTAAAAAAAGCAGTAAAAAATAATTCATACTTTAAACATAAAATTCGAACTTTTATGTATTTGCATAATATTATATTTCATTTTCCCGCTTATCTTCCATAAGAAAAATTTGCATTCTGGCAATTTACAGTTATAAAAACGAGAAACATGTGGAATAAAAATACCATTTGGGGGGTTCATTTTTTACAAGCATTTTATGACCTGATGTTAGAATAATATACATTATAAAGAAATATATATATACATTGAACCGTTGCAAGGCAAAATTATGATTAACAAGGACCTAAAAAATTTATTATTTAAGGCGAAAATATACAAATATTGTACTCATATTGATGTGAAATTTTTGTTGACAATTCAATTTTTAAATTATTAAAAAATATAGCGGTTTCGCGCAACATTGAGTAAACATGTATTTACTAAAAAATTGATCCATTTCGCTGATATATTATGATTTAAATTGATACCCTAAAAATAATATTTAGACAAAGCTGAAATCACATCTATTTACAGAATTTTTTGTAAATTATCCTCGAGGCATAGAAAAATAAAAAAACAAATTAATATAAAGTTAAAATTTAACATCTATGTTGATTGCCTTGAAAAACCGCTTTTGATATTTTAATCTCTATTTAAAATTATTTTTTAATAGGTTGCCATTTTTACATATTTACATGTTTATATACATGTATACGCATTACAAAAAATTATTATTATTATGATAAAAAAATTATGAAGATAAAAACTTCTTTGTAACAAAATAAATGAACATTTTGGATCTTCAGTAAAAAATTTTACAACAATCAATGAAGTAAAATATTTTTGGATTATATTGATTACATTAACACACCAGTACAATCCTAAAATTTAAAAAAAATTATGTGGTAACTGTTTTTAATTATTGTCTAACTATATTTTTTTAAAACTTTATTAACGTGAACATCGTAATAAATTTTTTTCTACATATATAAAATTCTAACGATTAATTTAAATTCATTTCTAACTAAATCGTAGGAGATTTACTAGACGATTATTCATATATTTTATTTCCCACCATCATATATTTATTAGTACACGAATTTGAGATTATCTATAATGAATGCCTGTACATAATTTTTTTTCGCAATATTTTATTCAAATTTGCTATGCATAAAAAAAATTGCTTCCATTCCTTAAATGTGTCTTTAAAAAAGTGTGACAATGTTTGTCTAAAAGCAGGGCTCAGCGAATACATTTTCATATAATACCAATTTGTTCATACTGTAAATATGAAAATAAATGTTTAAATTATAGATAATGCCAGAGGAATATTTATGTAGTCAAATACTACATTCAGGTAACGGTTCATAGACAAATTGCAATCTAGCAGGTGAACCGTATATAAATAGTATCTATAATTTGCTATGATAGTATTATACGTTAAACGGTGTATAAATATGCATCTAATTTAGAAAGGGTACAGTGTAAGAAATATGAATGAATAAGATTGTTAACGTTCGCGTTTCGGCTGCATAAGTATAAATGCTAACAATATAAGTTTCACATTTTGTATGCATCACTAGCAGGTCTATTGCAATTATATTAGCATCTCAATTTCTGTTTTGTATTACCTAAACGGGAGCATGAATAACGGTTTATGTTATATTTAGGGATTAACCGAAGAATTATGCCTTAAGAATATAAAAGTGAAAATTGTTCACAATTTATTTTTGCATAAATATATGCATAAAACGGTGAAAATTTTCATCT
>NW_004192829.1:0-2654 GCF_000321355.1 Plasmodium cynomolgi strain B
TTTTTTTTTTAACTACAACGATAAAAATGTCTATATAATTAATGATTTCTATTAAATTATATTTAAAAAGATTCACCCTGTAGTAATAATTAACGGATAATTTAATTATGATTTAATGAAACAATATTATTAAAAAAGATTATTTAAATTATATGGAATTTTGTTTTTATATCATTCTAAAATATTATAACAGATAAAACCGCTCTGCACACCATGTTACAGATTTTTTCTAAATTTCCTAATGTCATTTAAAAGATTCTGCACAGGAAACTTACGTAGGAGAATAAGATATACGTGCTCTCTTGTTTGTAGAATTAGAATACATATTTACGGATGTATTCCCTAACAATTCATTTCTTACGTTATTATAAATATTAGCGTTAATTTTTTTTTTCCTTAATATTCTCGTACTAAACCATCTTCCCAATCCAGTAAACTAAAAATAAAAATAAAATTAAAACTATATAATATAACGATTATATGATTAAACAATTTAAATAAAATAAAACATAATAACGTCTATAATGTAATTGTATGTTTCCATAATATAAATTTCTACTTTATAATATATAAAAAAATGTGATTATTGTTCCAATTGCTAGGAAAAATACTGTAAATATACGGAAAATACGGCTTTCCATTATAGAATATATCTGTTCTAAAATACTTGGCCTTTTGTACGAATTATCAAGTCCTGCATCATATTCTGTTTCGGTAATACTCACAGTTTCATTATTCCCCAGATGCGACGTCCTAGTTTTTGAAATTTCTTTTTCTATTTGGGAAATTAATTCTTTTATTTCAGGTATAACATTGTTATATAAATTTTGGCATAAAGCATTTTCCTTTGGTGTACAATTCAATGACTTTATTCCATTTATAGCTTTAGTTAATTCTTCTGAGAGATTATATGACAATAATTTATTAATATCTAAGTTTAATTTACCCATGCTCGCAGTGTTAGCACTATTAACAAGTTTATTTAATTCTGCAAAGTTTTTGCAATTTTTTAAATTTTTTACCCCTTCAGAAGAAACACAAGGTTCTTTTTTCTCTTGATTTGTTTCTCCTGTTCGCTTAATAAACTGTTGTCCGATACTGATACTACATCAGGGATGTGTGAAATATTCGGAGGTGGCGGTTTCCTAATTTTTCCTTGTTTGCATAATTTTAATATATGCCCGCACATCTGATGTCCTAGCTTATCTGAATGGTGAGCTGGACACCGCATAATAGTTTCATCTATCCTCCATCTGAAATCGTTTTGGCTTTCTTTGTTGGAAGATTCCACCTTATCATCTAATTGATCATAATCCTTACGAGAATTTTCTTTATTATTTTCAGCGCCAACGTCATTTTTCGATAATTGAAGATCTTTTTTAGTTTTACATTCATAGGAAGTAGCTTGATCATTTTTATATATTACATTACATTCACTATTTTGAATGCTTTGGATAGCATTTGATATATAACCCTCGGATGTATCTACAGGTTCTGCAGTTACAATTTGTGTTGCTTTATCAGAGTTTTTGGATCCTGTTCGTAAAACAAAACATGATAAGAAAGGTACTCCATCTGAACTTTTTATTTCTTTACAACTGAAATATAGAGGTTTTATTCCTTTATCTGAGTTTGAATCTTCAGGACCATTCCTTTGTATATCAATTCCCGATAGACCTTTATTTTCTGAATTACAAACAGATAAATCCTTATTTATTTTTAGTTTACATAAAAGGCTATTCGGATTATAATGCTCTTCACATTTAAAGTAATGATAACAATGTCCAATCATGCCATAATAATCACAGCATGAATCAATTTTATGCTTTATATATATATCACTAATATATTTAAGGTATTTACTATATTTTTCTTCGTTAGCATCTGAAATACTGAATTTGTTTTTAGAGTATTGTAGTATTTAAAATATTCATATAGATATTTTTCTTCGTGGAATTTTTTAATTCTGTTAAATCTCTACCATAAAAATTATAAAGACAGGAATATAGTTTTAAACTTTTAGTAACACTAGTTTGTATATAAAGAAATTTATTAATAACAGGACCGACGTTGTTACCTTCTATATTAAATTCTTTCCATATTTGATCGTATATCCAGTATTTGTAATGTAAACACTTATCACGATATTTTACCGTACTAGCTAATTCTGAGAGTCCTTTTAAATTTTTTGCAATTTTTTTACAAGTTATTTCATCTTTTTCATTTTTTGTATTATTTGATGATATAAATTCCGTACAATGGATAAAATTTTCATCGAGATTATTTTCCGCATCAAATTTTTTATATATTTGATATGAAGTAGTATTTCCTAATATAGAATTCTAAACATTAATAAGAAAAAAATAATATTTACATCGACATGTAAGAAATGAATATTAATTATATACTAATAGATATAAGATACATGAAAGTCCCTCTTAAATTTTTTTAAAAATATAATTTGAAATTATACCAGTTCAGCCTCAGTTAAAGAAGACATTTTATTAGGCATGCAAATTATTGACAGGGTTTAGGGTAGAAGGGCTAGGTTTGATGTATCGGTCAGCACGTTGCTCGTTTGCAAAAGCAGATAGGGGTATATTATTTTATAATCTGGCGGAAAGCAAAAATACTAGCAAGAACGTGAATCATAA
>NW_004193424.1:0-2655 GCF_000321355.1 Plasmodium cynomolgi strain B
CAAGTCGCACATAAAAAACGGGATTCTACGTGTTGCTACGCGAAGATCAAAAAATTCTAAAATAACTCTTAATTATTGTCGTTATTATTTAAAAATATGCAATCGTTTCCAATAAACCCTATAATGTCGTCCTCATTTTTTTTAAGGCTAATCCTGAATTCATTGCATACATTCGAGGATATTTCTTCCTTTGTATGTTATTTTATAAGCATATATATATGTGTACTTACGTGTATATACTTTTATTTTGTTATATCGTTTTTTTACCATTATTCATTTATCATAATTAAACTTCACCCAGAAATAAATGGAAAATAGACACAACTACCCTCATTGAATGACATAATTTGTTATTTCCATAAATTAAACAAAAAAAAGATGTTCTAATATAATAATATTTTTTACATAGCTATCTTAGTTCTTCTTCGTGCTTAATTGGGGTAACCCAACAATCAATGTCTCTTTTCAGTTCAAATTTATGCGTAGCAACAAAATTTGCGCAACTTATTTCTACAATAATGTTTTTTTTTTTTTTCTTTTTATTAAAAATAATTGTTCTAAAATATTTATGCAGTAATAATTCCTACGGAATAACGCAAAGGTGGTACACATAAAATTAATGGAAATATTCATCACCCCGGATTTCTTTAGACCTAAAGTCGCCAGATGTCTTACGCTTCCCACATTATATATGAAAAAAATTGAAAGCAATTTGCTGATAGTTTATTACGCAACTGTTTCAGTTCTTTGTATGTAAAATTTTCATTTATCATTTTTTTTATTGTTACTACTTTTTATTTGTACCTTAAAAAAATTCCCTTTTTATAGGGACATACACTAAAATTACATATTCTCTCCTATGTTGTAATTTTCATTTTTCTTGTTCATATATAAATTTCCCATTAACATGATTTTTACATCGCATAAAGACCACATAAAAAGCTATAAATACCTCATATCTATTTATTATCCATTCATTATTACCGCATAATTAAGTGTTAAACCAATATGAGGGTCTACCATTGAGTATAAAAAAAAACGACATGTTAAGGCGAATGATGGATTAGCCCTTATTTTGAAGAAACACATGACATACAGCCCATCCTTATTTTTATATGTATGGATGCAACCAACATAGTTGCACTGGCAGAAGAACTATAGACATATCTTTCTCTATATCTATCGTTTTTACTTCCTTTATCAATCCTTATTATCACCAATTTGAGTCGTTAAATATTGATACACATTTTTTATACTAAATTTTAAGTTGCTATTTTACGATAGTAATAGCATAAAGTAAAGGTCTCTTCATAACCGTTCGATAGCTAAGTAATTATGAATTCTTCACGCTTATCATTACATCTATTTTTATAGCTTACCTATTTTTTTTTCACTGATAGTTACTAGAAAAAAAATTCCTTTCCTTTGCAAAAAAATATATTATCGCGCCACCCAAGTAAACTAACTCCTTCATGTTAACGATCTATGTATACAATTAACTGAACGCTTACATACTATGTTTACTACTCCAATTAGTTTGGTCATTTCAAATTCATTTACAAAAAGTTAAAAAATTAAAACATTGGCATTGGTTTTATTAGAATAATCGCATATTTGTGATGTAGAGTTCACCCTGTCACATTTGCACCATCGTAACTATTTGATTTTATGCGTTGAAAATTAAGAATTAAATGCACTCCTTGATATTATGCAAAGTTAAAAATTGATAGTTTCATTTTCCTAATTCCGCAAAAAACAAGATAAAAGATAATATATTTTTTCTCATTCATAAATATAATCTAAAATTGTTCCCTGAAAAATCATAGATCCGTGCCATGCACGATGTCAAAAAAAAAAATAAAAAAGCATTGTAGGCAATCAAAATGGATAACCCCATTTTTGCAACATGTTAAAATTACTGACAAGAGATTGGGAAACCATTTACAATCTTTGAGCAGTACAAGACCACCTTTCATGTAGTTATGGGACACTTTAAAATATCATATATATAAAACTATTAACCCTTTTGCGCAGTTATATAAAGTGATATACCGAACAAAATGGACCCTTAAGAAGGCTTATGTTCGATCAGTATCCAAAAGAGTAATGAAAAAAATCATTTTAATGTTAATCCATGAGAACAAGCTATAGAACGCACGTTATTGTCTGCTCAGCTCACGCATCAAATTTTTTTAAAACATAACAAATTAGAAAGGTAATACCATAAGTTACATAACTCTATTTTAGAAAATGATTCTACCCAAACTGCATTCAATACAGCGAAATAATTTTTTGATTCATATTAAAATAGGATCTATTAAAGGATATATTGTGTTTTCATATAATAGTAAAGTTTCTTTCAACCGTCAATGCTACGGGATCCTAAATAAATTCAAAACAAATATAACCAACTGATTTATAGATACACGATTTAGAAAAAAAAATAACATAATAAAGGCAAATTAAAGGATTCAAAACGGAAATGCATAAATGAAGATATATTTACGTGCCGCTTTTTATACTTACACGTTATGAATTATACATGGTATCTATTGCAAATATAACATGCATAGTTTTTTAAAAGCAAAAATAAGCATTAAAACGTCAACAGGATAGCTTCTTTTTTGTCTCAGTATTTTTATCTAATAAATGGAC
>NW_004193425.1:0-2647 GCF_000321355.1 Plasmodium cynomolgi strain B
GTGTTTTATATTTATGATATTATTTCTATTCCTGAAAGCTTCTCAAATAGACAAGCGGATAGTTCATAACAACATGAGTATGGTTTTCTACAAAACAGTCCATCACATTTCAACAAGGAATAACAATTGTTCTTCTAAATTTTTTTTTTATATTTTGCAAAATTATTACTTAAACATAGAAATGCACTCCTGTATATACTCCATTAGGATAAACTACAAATTTAATGCTTACACGTGAGGTGTGTGGGGGCGGTTATATACACCAATTTCCGTTTGTGTAGCATTATGTTAGAATTTTTTTCCTAATTTTGATAATCTACAGAGTGTAAAATATACTGTAAAATCTTTGTCGCCTTTGCTGTTCCGCTTAATAGTGTTATGCTAGTTCAATTATTATGTAAGTGCGTATCAAGTACGGCAGGAAAATACAATAAAATTGAACAGGTCATTTTCTTCATATAAGAATCAACAAGGTGAAGTAATCTTGGTGTCGCCAGGAGATATTATGTATGTATAATTAATCCTAGGGGGAATGAATCTACATTTATTTTTTACTTCCGATTTAGTTAATTTTTCAAGAATATTTCCCTTTTAGCAGAATGTTACCATTTTTAAAACATAACCAAATGAGTAATACACCATTTTGAATATGTTGCATTTTTGAAGCTGTTCGATTATGTATTCACATTAGACTGATATAGTATCACTACATTTGTTTCTTCGCTTTTCTCCTTCGAAAAGATAAATTTTATTTACTCTTCTGCTTCTTAAACTGTTTGAAGTTGAGTATTAATTGTGCATTTGTAAAGTACACTTCTGCTACTTTTCCTTCTTTGTCAATTTATTCATGGGGAACATAAATTGGAATAACAAAAGTAAATTCTTAACATGATATGACACAGTATAGTTATTTCGAAAACTGTGCATGTATATATATCTCTATTTGGAGAATTCTTTCAAATTCTTGATCAGCACATATACAAATCACTTCCTTTTTATGTTTGCATCTCTACTTGGGGCAAATCATAGGAACACGTTTCCTAATTTTGTCACAATATATAGGAGATTCGCGTATATTAGATAACAATAAAAGTAACACACTTCTAATAATCACATGCAATTTTGTTCATACTTATCTTGCGTTACTAATGCGAAAGTCACAAATAGAAAATTAAAAAGATCCATTTGTAGCAGCGCTATAAAAAAGGTTCCACACCGTTTATGTTAATTACGGTTAGATTGATAGCCACGGTGCAATCATGGAATCATTTTTATATCACTAATTTAATACAAAGAGTCTTATACTTTTTATGTACTAAATGATTTTCTATTAAAAGATCAGTCCATTTTTCAGTTCGCTATTAGAGCATTAAATCGACAAAGAAATGAATAGCTTTACTTTTCTCATGTAATGATTGTCACGAAAAGGCCCTCTTTCGCATGTAACATTTTTATGTCAAAATGAAGAAATGTGCCATTTTATTAATTTTATGTATATTCGTGCCAACCACTTCATAGAATAAAGACTATCCTCCTATTCATACATGTACCATTATTCCATATATAAAAATGTCACAACATGTTACTTTTCTTTTCAAAAAGATTTGCTGTTGTAGTTAAATAAATATAGAAGTCTTTCTCCACAAAAATAACAATTAAAATTTTCTTCTGCTCTTTTAATGAATTTATTAAATGTGATCTAAATCTACAGAATAGCTTATATGTCAAATTTATAAAGCATTAACATTATTTAGGTATATGTTATATAATATGACGAAACTGTTCCAATCATAATGTTTTCATCGTCATTAATAACAGAATATATTACTAATCATTCCCATTTTTACAGTTAATGCCTTTTTATCATTTCAGATAATTTTTTCTATTTTTTTTCTACTTATTTTTTTCTCATTTTTTTTTTTTTTCAACATTTTTTAACTTATTCTTTTCATTTTTTTAACAACTTCCTTGAGTAAATTTAGATTATATAATACTCTAAAAATAAATGTAAACATTCATTTTTAAATTTTATTCATGTTTGAAATGCAAAAATAAAAATCTTTTAAAAATAATAGCACTATGAATAGACTCTCATCATTTTAGAAAATCAAATAGAAGCTCGCTTAAAAGTATTTCATATAGAATAAATAAAAAATAACCACATTTACTTTTTTAAACTCACTGTAATAATCATCATTCATAAAATTTAATAAAAAAAAAAAAATACTAATCAATTTATATTGTATTTGTTTTTCATCGTAAGTAATATAACTCACCAAAAACTCTTCAGAGCAGCTTCTATTTTATATGTCCTTTATCTTCCTATATTCTTTCTATTCGTTAAAAATCATCGAGGAAGCAATTAGTTTGTAAAAAAAACTCAAAATATCAGAAGAGCACTCAAAGGATCAAATACTTCCCCTCCCTCTGTTCGTCAAATGAATGAATACTTATTTTCATCCGGTGAGCAAATATAAAACTGATTTATACAAAAAAATATATATTTAATATGTACTTATTTTTAATAAATTATACAAAGCCCACTTATTTTGTACCCAATGATCAAATGAAAAAGTTTTCTAGGAAGAACGTAGAAAAGGGAGAGGGTGAGAAAAACAAAAATATTTGTTACAAAAAAATTATTACT
>NW_004192830.1:0-2638 GCF_000321355.1 Plasmodium cynomolgi strain B
GGCTCAATAAAAATTATATACATTTATTTGAATTTTATAAACTCAAACTAATAATATAGTTATAAAATACTTAATGCTTTCTTCTTTTGATAATATTCAATTAATTTATAAAACCTCTATTTGAATATATAATTTGAATAACGTAGATGTATAAATTCATAATTCAGCACTGTATAATTATTTCATATCTTTAATCATTAATTCCAGAGTAAGAGAGATGTGTTAAATTTATTAATTTTACTACTTTTTTCTAAGTTTGATTTTTATGTTCACGTACTTTATTGTATAATTCTACGTTTATTTTTTCTTATATTATGGTAATTAACATATTTATAAAATATTCTCTAGAATACGTTGATACATTTTTATTTATTTAATTTTAGGGTAAAATCCTTTTGGAACATATATACGTATATTTATGAAAAAACTTGATTACTTGTGTGAATGACATATAAATGGTTCATTTAAATTATTAGTACATATTTATTATTAAAGTATAATCCATTTCATGGGACCTATGTTTATAATATCATGCATTTTTATTAATGCCTTTAGGAGTATGTATTTGTATAATGTTATAATGATCTAAGAATATTACAAGAATTTCCTTATTCTTTAGCATTTTATTATTTGTTTCATCTTTTATATTTTTATTACTAAATAATTTGTCGCAAGAGATTTTTTTTATATTTTTGTTAATGGTATTACAGTTTACATGACGTTTTCAAAATATGATAGTACTTTTGAATGTAAACAGATATATGGAATTAAGGAAAATCTACTCATTTAATACAGAATTATATTTTATGCGATATATCGTATCACCTGAATTTATATCCCGAATGTGTGCAGTGTTTAATAGAAATTGTTGTTCATTCTTCTTAATATTGTCTAATAATTTATCTCTCCCTAATATTTTTGTATTTATCCATAAACCTAAAGGAGTAAACTAATTTAAAGGATGAAGGATGATATATTAAAATATATAATATTATTATTGTCATTTAATATCAGAATATCGCATAACCATAGGTATTCAATATTTGGCATAGATGTAAAAAAAAATTTTTGTAACCTTATATAATAACGCTAATATGGATGTTACTCCAGAAATTGTGCCAAGAGCTATAGGCAATGTTTTTACATTAGATAAAGCTTGTGATGCAGCAGCATCTGAACTGGGACGAGCATCGGATATTAATCCTGATCTTTCTCCTTTCAGTGGACAATTTAATAATTCTAGTTCTCTTTCTCCAGTATCGATGTGTGGTATTTCTTTTTCTATTTTATTATCCTTTGTAAGAAAATTGTAATTAACTCTAAATTTAATTAATTCAGGGCAAATTATTTCACTAGAATCATTTCCCTCTTCATTATCAGGGCATAACCTTCTCATCATCTCTATATATATGTCAACACAATCTTTAAGATATTTTTGACAATAACAGTAATCTTTATCTTTAGTATTTTTCAATATTTTCATAATATCTACAACATTATGTTGTAAATAGCTTAATTTTACTAGGTCTTTTGATTTGTAAATTTCTTTTTTATATTCATATAAATAATAAGGACATATATGCTCCTCTTTCAGATCAGAAAAATTTTCATGAAAAACCTTAAAAATGATACCGATAAAGGTATCTGAAATATTACTTCCTTCTGTTACTTTGTACAACCAGTGGTATAAATATACGCAATATTCTGGATTATTTTTATAAGAATGTTTTTTTGAGTTTTTAAATGTTTCAAATTTCTTAAAAGTTTTATACATATATCTCTATATGTTTCTTTATCATTACCTATATCATACGTAACATTACTATTGTAAAAAGAAAGAAGATGATCATCTTCATTAGCCAATTCTGAATCATATTCTTTATAGGAATCCAATACCCTATTTAGAAATGGATACTAAAAAAAAACATAATATAGCATGTATATAACAAAAGAATAATTGAAAAAAATTATTTTATTATATTTCGTATATAATAAGCTATTCTAAATTTTAATTTATATTATTATTAAACAAAAATATAAAAACATACCTCTTCTTTCAGTTTATTAATATCCATTATGTTTGGGATATATTAAAAACAAAAAATATTTTTTCAAATATTAATGATATTATTATTTATTAAAATTAAAAAAACCTTAATTATGAATGATAGTTCATTTTTCTTAATGGATTATGTATATAATAATAAATGATTAAAATAATATAATATAAAGCGTAAAAATAAAAATGAATTAGTTTCATAATTATTTATACACAAGAAATATTACAATTCTGTAAATACTGATTTATTATATTAAATATTTATTTTTGCTAAGCGTAACATAGAAATAGTAAAAATAAGTTTGAACATAATGATTTATATTCAGATACTTTTTCTTATATAATTATTTGCTTATTTTATATTAGGAGAAGTTATTTATATATTCTCCTTGAAAAAACTAAGAGATGTTATAAAAAATAATCGCAGTAAATAATTATTAACTTCACAATTTAAAAATAGTCTATTTAATTTACTTTATATGACACATATTAAAAGCTATTGTAAATATTATTATTTATTTATTAATTATATGAATGATACATATAAAAAGTAAAATAAATGAAATATAAATATGAATA
>NW_004192831.1:0-2632 GCF_000321355.1 Plasmodium cynomolgi strain B
GAAAAAGAAGAATCTAATTTGGGGAAGTTATATAAAAAACATTGTTTTTATTTGAAATATTGGATATATGATGTATTAATAAGTAATAAAGTATTATGTAAAAAATTTTCGAATTTTTTCCACCTCTGGAATAATCATATAAAAAAAATTTGCCCCAATGTGAATTCAAAATTAAAAATCTATGCGATCTAATAGTTTTAAAAAGGGCTTATGATTCCTATTTTTTTTTGTACGCATGTGAATATTATACTGAAGAAGAAAAGGCCGAAATCTCTAACAGTGATTATTGCAAATATATTAATGATTCTAATACCATATATTCATCATATTCTGGTATATGTAAAAATGATAATTCTACTGAAGTTTGTAAAGAATTTAATGAATTTGACGAATTTGAAGAACTTGATGAATTTGAAGAAATTGAAGATTTTAAAGAATACGTGCTTCCTTATATTAATTATGTACACTTAGGGAAGTCTGAACGTAAAGAGAAAGATGTTTTTGCAATTTCATGCAATAAGGGTTCAACATCTGATTCTTATACAAATCAAGGTATTTATATATACTACCATTACTAGTGTATGCAAACTCTGGGCATTAATTTCCAAATATTACATGTAGTTCTATATATAACACATATACTTTTTCTTTTCCTTATTCGAAAGCTTCCCAGGTTTTCAAAGTGTTAGATCATAAATTATATCCATACATAATAAATGCACAATGGAATAACGTTGAAGGAGAAGGAATAACGTCAATAACCGAAACAGTAATGGAAGCTACAGGTGCAAAAATCAGGATCAGCGGTGGAAAAAGAAAGACACCTTCGTGATCATATTTTATCTCCTCAGAAGGAATATTATGGTAAAGATAAAGATTTATCTAGTGGATTACCTAAAGATGAAGGCTATGGAGTTACTTCACATTTAGGTACTAGTTCTGAAGGCAATGGAAGTCCTATGAAAACGATAGCTTCAGCATCTTTGGTGGGGATACCTTCCATAATATTCCTCTTATATAAGGTTAATAACACATATTTCTTAAAGTATTAATATTAGGTAACATTCGTTCAATTTGATTATTACAGTTTTATTTTTAATTAATAATACTTTGTTTATAAATTTATATTTTTTCATATAAATAACAGTTTACCCCGATTAGAACATGGATAGATCCGAGAATTCGAACATCCAAGATAGAGTTGAACAATTTTTTCCAAGGGAGTAATG
This sequence comes from Plasmodium cynomolgi strain B, assembly GCF_000321355.1. Classification (NCBI taxonomy): domain Eukaryota; phylum Apicomplexa; class Aconoidasida; order Haemosporida; family Plasmodiidae; genus Plasmodium; species Plasmodium cynomolgi. The sequence goes on from NW_004192831.1 coordinate 1,230, forward strand.
AATTACAATCACATGATTATAATTTAGATACCTCATATATGGATTTTAAAAGATTTAATATTGCATATCAATCTAGATAAATTAGATAATGCAGAAAATTTTTTATTTTTTCATATGAAATATAGAATAGATAAAATGTACTTTTAATCGTAATAGTGCACGCATAATTTATATGCTTTCCATTTATTCAATTTATATATGGAAAATTTTTAAATTAAAATATAGTATGTTTAACAAACAATTCGAAGTATACATTATAATTCGTCACGAAATTTAAATGTATCAGAATAAATATAAAAATTTATTTAATTTAACAGAAAAGGTACGAGGATTTAGCGTTCTCTTATTTGAAGAGCACTATTGCTTGAAGAAAATTGGTCTCCATAAAGAACTATTATATGAAGAGCCTAATTGTGCAAGTTGTACGGCTGTGCCTGCAGTACTATAATTTGAAGAGCACAGTTGCCTCTAGAATACTCTTTATTTGAAGAGTTACTGATGTACATGGAATACTGCTATTCGTAGTGTACCTCTGTCCCAGGGGTACTACCATTTGAAGGTTTTTGATATACCTGTAGCACTAAATTGTGAACTGTACGTATCTGCCCTGAATATTATTATGCGATGGATTCAGCATTTGGGGTTCTATTATTTGAAGAGCACCATTGTGCACGCTGTATGGATGTACCTTCAGCTTCAGTAATTTTTTTTGGGAAGGGGTTAAGTTCAAGGCTCTATTATAAGAAGATCACAGTTGTGTGAAATGCACTTATGTATCTGCTGTACCATTCTATGAAGTAGACGGTTATCCCCAGAGTACTATTATATGAAGAGTACTGTTGTTCCTGGAATATCAGTGGTGGTGATGACATTGATGTGCCAGGAATAGCTTTGACAAGGGGATACAAATACCCATGGGATATTAAGGAATGGTTATTTTGGGTAAAACAAAAAAATGAAGTAACAAGAATGCCTATAATGAAGTTTATACATTGAGGGCACTCGGACATCTAGCACAATTTTCCATTTTGAAGGAGGAAGAAATATATAGGTAGAACCATATGGATGACTTAGGAACATCAGGAAATGTGAACATGGAGTTGAAGGGATAAATGTAAAGGGGCGTAACAAAATGTGACTAAGGGCGACCAGAACTCAATGCACAAGAGTACATAAGGAAATCTTCACAGAATAGAGAATCACGAGAAAAAGGAGAATTAGAAACATTGGAAAACACTTCCAATCACATATATGTGGAAATGATAACTAGGGCTAATTCCCCATCAGATAATCGAAGAGTTCTTTGTGAACTTCCATCTCTTTTAAAGTATACTTGATTATTCTGAGGTAGAGAGAACCATAAGTACGGAATTGCGCACATATATTAATTGGTGTTATTAAAA
>NW_004193426.1:0-2633 GCF_000321355.1 Plasmodium cynomolgi strain B
ATTTTTGATCGCACTTTACATAATTATGTTTTTATAATATATAAAAAGTGTACATTAAATATGAAAACGATTTTGGCACTAATAATGTAAAAATTAATTCAAAATGTCCAAATTAAAAAGGAATAATATGACTAATTTGTAACCTTATCATATTGATTACATTGCAATTATCATTAAAATTTGAATCAACTATGAATGTTATATTAAAAGTCGTGATCAAAAAGAAAATATAATATTTTATTCCTAAATTTCACACTTTTTACGAAAAAAATAAAAAATTGATGTAAATTATATTTGTTTATGCATTTAGAATTGATTATATGGATATATATCATGTGCTTTAAAAAAATAAAAAATAAATTTTAGGTAAAATTTATTTAAATTTTTCTCTCCTATATTAATTTGATAAATATTTATCATGGTGAAAAGATATAAATTATTAAAAAAAAAGAATATATTTGTAAAACAAAACATCAGATTACATGCAATAACATCATTAAAAAAACAAGAAAAATAAAAGTGGTAAATGCCAAAAAGGTATTATCACATATTTCTGTATATTGTTTTGCTGTATCATTTTTATACTCCTTCTAAAATGAATTCAGTGTAATTAAATTTAGCTACATTTAATTCATTTAATGCAAAGCAAATCATATATAATATAATAATCATTTAAGGATAATTGTAAAGTAAGTAATGCGCAACATCATCATAATCCATGTTTGAGGGTTGTAATATATTGGGAAATAATTCATTCGTACTGTTGCACCTAAATTATATATAACATTGTTCGTTCTTTTTTTCCTCGGATCATCCATGTTCCAAGAGGGATAAACATAAGCACAAAAAATATAAATATAAAAGATGTAATAATTATATATTTCTTTACTTTTAATGATAGCAAAATATTAATAATACTATTTGATACTCAAACTGGTAAATGAAATTTCTTTTTACTTTATACAAACTTAATCCTAGTAGATAATCTCCTGCTACTGAAGAAGTAGTAGCAGTAAGTTTATTAGATAATCCTAAAAATAATTTACTGTAGTCATCAGGTAAATCACTTCTTGTTTCCGAAAAATAGTTTTTTTGTGATAATTAATCTGCTTTATTGTTTAGGTTTTTAGGTTTAGAGTTCAGAGTTTATGCTTAGGACTTAGGCTATAGGGTTTATGTTTTAGGTTTAATTTTTATCTTAGGGTTTATGGATTAGTTTTATGATTCATTGATTAGGTTTGATTTGTTGGTCTGCAATTTGCTCGTTCCCCTAAGCAGATTGGTGTATTTTATTTTATATATTGTCCGGTAAAAAAAAAATTATTAGCGGAAACTTAAGTAAAAATGCGGTTAAATGTACATATGCATGTATATTTAGGTGAATGAAATAAAAATTATTTATTTTTAAAAAATAAAATTTATGATTTATACGAATCTAGACAATATTTATATTGTTTTGAATAAAAAAAAAATAAAAGGCTCCCCTTTTTTCAAGGTAATTTTCAAATTAGTAGTGAGAGCGTCAAACGCGCATCAAAATATATGAATGTTTATGTATATAGGTACGAGCGCGACTGGTTACGTAGAAAATGCTTCTGGACCTTTTTTCCAGCAGCGTTAGCATCTTGCTGGCTCGCCGAGTTCTCGTTTCACTCGAGGGAAGGGTGTTATGTTGTTGTTGCTACGAGCAACTCAGCATTCACCCCAAGCAGATATTATATACACATGTAATTATATGTATTCACTGTGGAGGGAGTTTTTTTTTTCATTATGGCACGCTTTGCTGAAAGGACTATTTTCCCCTTGTTATCAGTTGCGCGCAGCGGAGAGAGCATATGTCATGGGAAAAAAATATGCTTCACGAATATGCCATACAAATAAGGCGTAGTAACGTGTCTGCGCGAAATACGAAAAAAAAAATTGCCTTCGCATGTAAATAAATAGTGCACTGCCACGAATGGTCTTCCTTCCGTCCCTAAACGCGTATATATATTATATTTATTTATATATATTACCACCCTTAATCTCCTTCCTTCGAAAGCGACCTACTTGGAACGTCGCGTTTGTTAAACTCTCTGCCAAGGGAATGTTCCGTTGGAGAAACTTCTCACAGTTGCAATGCAAACAAACAAGCGCACCGCTTCTGCCGATAAGTGCCATACATACAATTATGTAGCTAATGTTTCAAAATAATATGAAACGCAAATGGGTGTTGTTATAAAATAATTATGCAGATAAAATGCTAAATGTTTTTCAAAAAAATTAATGGAGGGAAAAGAAAAGCGGCCTTGGTATAAAAATACGCCACGGTAATATAAATTGGAGCCAGCTGGGGGAAGAGGCCTCACCAAAAAAAAAAAAAAATAATAGCAAGTAAACACGTGGGATGAGTAATAGGCAAATGCGGAGATGCATCACCTCATTTAACAAAAGATTTTGAAGGAAAGAAAAAGAAGTGGTCGGTCTTTCACATTTGTCATAAAATAATTTGTTAACAATTCGTGGGGAGGAAGAAGCACCAAAGTTGGAAGAACAGTTAAATACGGGGTGAGCATACCACCAAATTGGTAGTGCTTCAGGGTTTAAGGTGCACTATGCATTTTTTTCTATGAGAAACCTTTACACTGACCGAT
>NW_004193427.1:0-2626 GCF_000321355.1 Plasmodium cynomolgi strain B
GCTGTTTGCGCTTGTCCACCCTCCGTTGCTGGTTTCTGAATTTGTGCTCCTTCTGCTTTTTTATCCTGTGATTGTGCTCCTTCCGCCTTCTTACCTTGGTTAGCGGCGGCGTCGGCTTTCTTGCCCTGGGCAGGTGATCCGTCCCCTTTGGCCGTGGTAGTAGTGCTGCCCGACGTCACTTTCTCACCTGGAGAATCACCACCTCCTGCTCTCGTTGTTTGTATTGTGGATGAGGGATTAACAGGAACAGGTTTTCCTGGTGCGCGTTGTGCGATTGCTGGTTCACCAGCACTACTTGCTGGACTGGTACTAATTTGTGCATCCTTTTTATCTGCATTTGAGATGACCAACACATTTTTACTTGTTTCCTGAGGAATCTGACCTGGAACTGCAGTGGAACCTAAAAGAAATGTGCAAAAACACGATTATGATGGGGCAGATCGAACTACCAGGAAAGTAATGTATTGAGGCGCACACACATGGCACTCCAGTTAAGTGTAGCGATTGTGGTCCAGTGAGATGTGGTTAGGAATAACGATTTCGGCAGTCCTTTCGGTTGCATAGTTGGTAAGGATATTCATCCTCCCTTTCCCAAAGGGGTTATTCTTTAACATTCCATAATTTGATTCTGTTAAATTCCAGATTCACTGTCGGCAAGGAGTTGTGCCATTAAAACCTTGAAACATTAGAAAAACAGCCCTGAACCCTTAGAAAAAAACCTTAAAACCATAACTCCAAAACCCGAAAATCTTTGGGAAGGAACATGTGAAAACTTCAAAATAGAAATCCTGAATTCCTTCAGGTCCAAAACCCTGAGAATCCTCGGGTCCCAAATTAGGGATCCCCTTGGTCCGGAATCTCGGAATTGCCAAAGCTAAAACCCAGGAATTCACAGGTTCGAAACCCTGGAACCCTTGGGTTCGGAACCCCGGAATCTTCAGGTTCCAAGTTCAGGGATTCTTGGGTTCTACACCCTGGGAACCCCTTGGTTACGGAATATGGGAATCCTGGAGTCCGGAACCCGCGAACCCTGAAGTTCGAAACCTGGGAACCCTTAAAGCCAATACCCGAGAATCGGAATCCTGACCTTTTTCATCCTGGTTCTTCCACCGGTTTCACCAGAGTTCGCACACTTCCTCGGAGTTTATTTCATTTCCGTTCTGATCTTACCTGTCTTTGCAGGACTTTTCTCCACGGGTGCAGGTGTTACTGTGGCTGCGGGTTTGGGGGCTTGTGCTGCCTTTGCCTTTTCCTCTGCGTCCTTCTGTTTCTTGATTTCTTCTCTTATCTTGCTGATTCCACTTTCCATTTTTTCGTCGTTCGCGTATTCATTCACATCATCAAAGAAATCATCATTCTTTTTTCCTGTTTCTTTCTTTGTAGTACTTGTGCCAGGATATTTTTTGGTCAACTCCTTGAAGGCATCTTCCAACTCCTTCTTTTGTTTACACCAATTTTCTGACTTCCATGTTCCAATTTCACTTGTGCTCATTTCTTTTAAATTCGTTTCTACTAGATTCCTAATTTCTTCCATTATAGAAACCGTTATATTTGTTTCCACCTTATTTGAACCTTCCGTACACATATTATATCCACCATTATTCCATTGCATTGTTGCTTGCATAGCACTATATATGGCCTTAGCAATACTCGTTGGAATACAATATATTTTAATGAAATAAGATAACCATGTTCTTATAATTTTACAACGCATCCATTCCTTCAAATCAGACTTCTTCTCTGTACGTGCTTCTTTGTACTTATATATTTCGTATAATGCTTCCATAAGGAACACACACACCTCCCTATACTCACCCAATTTGTTTGTACTTCCATTATTCGTAATATATTCTTCACACTTATTCCTGAACCTTGAATTACTAACTTGATTATTTCCTTTCAATACCCCCTTCAATTTACTCGCAAAATCTCCAAAAATACTTTTTATATTTAGTTTTACACCATCCTCCTGTAAAAAAAACATAAACACGCGCATACATATATTCAATCATTATTTATCATCCCCATACATTACTCCGGACTAATATCTCATGTTCCAACATTTTTCATTCTCCTTCTAAAATTATTGCTGCCTTACTCCTCCTATACTCCCTATTAATATACCGAACCAAAATTCATCCGTAGGTGTCCCAACCTTTTTTTTCCTCCCCTCGAACTCATTCTGAAAGTTACAATTCTACAGTTCCTTCCCTTTCACCTACTCCCATATATTTACTTAAAAATACACCCCATGAAATGAATAACGCCCTCTTCAACTAATACCTTCTATTCATACTTCACATATATTTACACTTCCTACACACTTTCTAATCCTTCCCTCCCTTTTTAAATTATCCTTTCCTCTTTTTCTTTCTCCCCAATATTTCCCTGTCATTTATTCATATGTTTCTGGAAAATGAATATTTCCAGAAAAAATTGTTCACACAAAATCTTTCAAAAAAAAAATTCTTTATGCGGAGGAAAAAAAAAAATTAAACATAAACAACAATTCTTTTATAAAAAAGAAGCAAAAAGAAAATTCATCAAACAAATGATACATACAAAAAACTCTTAAAAGAAAATTCACAATGAGAAAAAATCTTCTTCCACATGATTCATGTAAATT
>NW_004192832.1:0-2621 GCF_000321355.1 Plasmodium cynomolgi strain B
TTTTCCGTTTTTGGCTTAATGCTTGATTCTAACCGAGAAGACTAAAATGAAAATATAAAATACGAGAAAATATACCTAGCTTATAAGTATACATTTTAAAGAAAATAAAATATAGCTTCTAACATAATATTCCTATCTTTTAAAATAAAATAAGTAATTACTCTATTGTAGTAGAAAAGGAAGAATATTATTCCAAGTACTGCTGCAGCCGTTATCATATTTTTAATAGTATTTGAGTCTAACTTATCATATAACGTTTCAGAAGTACCAGGAACATCCGCAATAGTCGCAGGGTTTGTATCTCCCCTACTGTTTGAATTATATGATGGTACTGTGGGAAGAGAATGCCCAGAGCTTCCTTCCGGCGGGGGACTCAAAAACTTTCCAGTTACGGTTGCTGCAGCCAATGGATGTGCTAATCCTCCTTGACCTACTGGACCTGTTGAACTTATTGAACCTGCTGCACTTGGTGTATTTGTGGTTACTGTACCCGTCGAACCTGTTGCACTTGATGTATTTGTGGTTACTGTATCCGTCGAACCTGTTGCACTTGATGTACGTGGTGAACTTCTTAGACCCCATAAACCCGAAACAAATGAAAAAAATGATGATGTTCCATTACTTGATGAACTTCTTGTACTTGTTGATGCTGGCTTCGTCGTTGTTGTTATTGGTTGAGTTACAGATACTGTACTTGTTGTTGTTACTGATTTAGTTGCAGCTACTGTGGTTGTTACTGGACTTGACGGACTTACTTCAGTTGATGTACTTACACTAGTTGACGAACTCGATGAGCTTGTTACGACTACTGAAGCTATTGATTGTGTTGCACCTTCTGAAACTTTTTGATCTCGTTCAGGTACTTGACTTGCAATATCCCCACTCCTTACGGGTTCAGAATCAACTGCTTTATGATTTTCTTTATCTCCATTTTTACATTTTTCTAATTCAGTTATGAGAGACGACAGCTCAGAACCATCTTTGCAAGAAAAATAATCAGTACCATTCGATGATGAATCAACTAACTTCTCACAATGCTCTTGCTTATATCTGTCGTGTACTGGCTTAAAACTATTAAGATATGTTAAATACTTATCACAGTCTTCTGCTTTTCCAGAACCACTAACATTTTTAATATTTCCAAGATTTTTAAAATAAATATACGAATATGTCCTATTTTTTAATTCATTTAAATTAACACCTTTTATATTTTCCAGCTTACATTTGTTACTTAATTTTGTACGGTTAACGTCATTCCATGCCTCCATAAGTTTGTCAAAAAAAGGTACATCACCAATTCTTGCAGATTGTATAGTATAAATTTTACCTATTTGCTCAAATAACCAATAATGCATATAATTGCAATAATTACTGAGTTCCGAAGGATTCGCTGGATTTAACTTACATAAATGACGTGCTAGCTTGACGCAAAGTTGTTTGACTTCTGTAGGTTTGAAATTTACTTTATATTCGATTCCCATACAAAATAATTCACACATAGACATTTTATCAAGATCTGAAAAGTACTTTTCATCATGTATTTTATTCAGTTTTACAGCTTCAGCAGCTTCCTCCTGATAATAATCATAAAAAGGTTAACAGATAAGTACCAAAGGTATGGTTCTCATAATATAATTTTTTTTTCTTTCAAGTCAAAGTTCTTATGTAATTAGTAATGTACAAATAAAGACTTTAAATTCACATATACCAAACTTATCTCAGATGATTTCGTCATTTTTTTTGGACATTATTTGAATTCAGTAAAACGTAATATATTTTTAAATTATACACATTAATATAAAATAGGTACTATATATAATTTTCTATCGATAAATTTTTACGCAGACATTTTCATTATTCAGAGCACTTAAAAAAGTTTTCACTTTTTACCACTCAATTTTAAGGATATTATGGAAAATTTTGTTATTGTATTATTTATAATAAAGCAAAATACCATTATAAAATATCATAAAAGTAGAAAAATAATGCAGCAGTTTAAAGTCACAAACTAAATATAAACAATATTGTAAATCCTATAACGTTAAATTCACTCATGTATTATATATTTATGGCAGCGATAAGTAAAAGAAATTATTTAAAACGTATTTTGAAATGTTTATTTTAGGTTTTCTACGAATTCGTAAATATTCTTTGAAGAAAATTACAATGATTGTCGTTAAAAAAGATTCTATTTATGACATAAATTTTTTTTTTTATGAAATCGTTTTATAACATTAATATAGTGTATTTATATTTTCCATTAATTATTGAGACGAAATAAAAAAAAATCCTAAAAATCCATTCTTACTTTTATAGTTTTTTTAAATAATTGTTTTTTTTTTATTAGATAATAGCACTAAGTAATTTAAATATTCCATCAAAAATATATATTTATTTATTTTTTTAGGCTTATCTTAATACCATTTTTATAAGATTCTTTTTTATGTCCCCACATAAATGTACTAGTTGTTACAATAATTAATATATCTACCAAATTTCCATGACTATTAAGAGTAGGACCTCTGACATAACATGCGGAATATGTATATACAATCGTAAAGTATAATATGCGTATAACACATTATAACAGCTATGCATCGTCATTTTTAATAGATAAAATG
>NW_004192833.1:0-2622 GCF_000321355.1 Plasmodium cynomolgi strain B
AGTATCATATTATACTTCAGAGTTTGAAAGCGATGCAGGACCTCTTGATATTGCTGATTCGTCTGTTTCTTTAGGAACTACACATGAAGAGCTAGACTCAAATTTTTTTCGCAACATATTATTGGCTGCTGCAGTACTTGGAACACTTTTCTTCCTTTTCTACTGCAAAAGAGTAATTACGTGTTTGATTTTGCGAAATATGCATGTTGTGTTAGAATATATAGTTTATTTTTCTTTTGCATATGTCGTTACAAAGCAAATATATTTTGAAACGTTTTACGTTTTCGTTTTTTCATTAGTCATCTCTTTTAAAGTCTAGTTCACGAAGAAGAAAACTAAAAAAAAAAACGAAGGCTAATTATTGCGAAGAGTATGAAAAGGAGTTAGCAACGTGTGATTCAGGAAATATAGATTTATATTCTGAAGGCCATCAATATTATTTGAATTACCATCCCGATCAATCATATTTGAATTACCGCCCCGATGAATCATATTTGAACTACGATTCAGATCAGTCATATTTGAATTACCACCCGGATCAATCATATTTGAATTACCATCCCGATCAAGACTATAACTACTAATTATAAGCACACAAATTGAATATTTATTTAATTACACGATTCATTGAAAACACCACGTAAGAATTCCTTAAACTAAGGGCATTTAAGGGGGGGACATTTTTGGTGGCATTTCGCATAATTTCAAAATGACAAATATTATGTATCATGTAAATTATTAAAAATAAAATATTATACATGGTATATAAGTGGGAAAATGAAACAGAATTATACGAATGAAAATGTTGGAATCAAGATTTACGTAAATATATGAGTAAGACTGCTAGAGCAGCCATGCGCGTAATGTCATACATATGCGCTTGAGTGTTGCCATAATTTTGCAAAATTGAAAAAGTAAGAAATGAAATGTAAATATTTGCAAACATGCTGGGTGTTATCTACATATTGTATAAATATAAAACCGTACAAAGAAACATATTACAAAATATTGTTTAATTTGTAAAGTTATAAAGAAAAGCATTTTTTAATATTGCTTCCTAAGAGAGTAATAAAGTTTCTATTTTTAATATAATTTTTGTGTACATATCATTTTACACTTTAGTTATTGTAACTAAAAATTGTTTTGTTTTTGTTTGTTAATTTTTTTTTTTTGTTTACTCTTGTATGAATACACGTAGATGTACTACAAAAAAGCATCTGCATAATTAATTTAATTTTTATGATTCCCTTTTTTTTCATTAATTGAATAACTTTCATGATTAATTAAATAAAGTATGATATTGTTTTATTTCCCCCTTTTTCTTGACTTTGCTTAAAGCATACTAAAAGTTAAGGGATTATTTAATAAACATAAACAAGAAGCATACAAAATGATATATTTTTGTGATATTTTGATTAGATAATTATTTGTTAATATCGAATAATGAGTAGGCTAATTTGATTTACTAAGCCGAAAAGGATTAAGCTAAAATAGGGTATAATGTGTAGTGTCTAATTTGGGCATGCCATATTTGAAAACGGTTTGTAGATTTGTAAATATGAAAATTATCAGCAATGGTAGGAAAACATTTTGTAAAAAATAAGTTACTACATTGAACAGGAAAAAAGAAAATTATATAAATAGTAACTAATATGTGCATCAAGCGGCGTTCTTTGCTTCCTTGAGAAGAGCATTGCGCTTTACAGGCAAATTAGCATATATAACTACAACATCCTAAGCTGTTAATTAAGTTACTAATATCATAATGTAAAATATGGATTTACAGTAAATCTGTAGCAAATACTATCTATATTTTTACCCTGAACATATGTATCTTCTGTTATTAATGATAATTTATACATGAGTGGGCAAAATTCATTTATTTTATTAACATGAAGAAAGGGAAAACATGTAGAGAAATGCAAGTAGCAGGTTTATATTATTGCTAATTAATAAATAGAATTGACAAAAGTTCTCTTACATAATTTGTCTTACAATTGTGATCGCCTTTTTTTTTAATTTATTTAATTTTGTTCATGAATATGGGTTGTTCATTTCACTAGATTTCACCTCTTTTTATTCAGAGCTGAGGTTATCGGTTGTATGGTTATAAAATTATAAAACTTATTCCCCGCCTGTAATAAGCATATGCACACTGTATAAGCATTGATACTTTTTTAATGATGTAAAATTTATATAATACAAGTGAATTGGATAATACGTCGAAAAAGCAAAAACTTCTGAAAGGTAGTCTTCTAGAAGTGGTTATTACAAAATGATGCAATTTAAACACTTGCAAAAATTAAAATATAACCTTTTTATGTCAAACAAAATAAAAGAATGCGTTTTCGGCATAATACGCATTTATACAATAATGTATATATGATAATCACTCATGAATTATTTTTGGTGGCAATTTTACTGGTGCATATATAATATATGTGACCATAGAATAGGAACATACGCATGACGCTGTTTAGATAAAATTTTGTATATCAAATATCTAACGGGTTAATATAGTTTTACAAAATTGCAGAAAATTAAGATGCTATATGGGTCTCACATTTCGAAGTGGTCACGTTAGTATTGTTTTAAAATTTTATAATCAAATTTAAGACTAAG
>NW_004192834.1:0-2618 GCF_000321355.1 Plasmodium cynomolgi strain B
AAATATATATTTTATTTAATGCATTACATAAATAGTGATGTCTTAAAATATACATTAAAATAATTATCGAATATTTATTAATTATTATATAGATTTATTTTAAATTTATTTTTCATAAAAACTCAGCATATATGATTTTATGTTAATCACTTTTTATGTATAAATATATCTACATTTACTAATTTTACTAATTATTATATCATTCATTGCTTTATTGCAATGGAAGATTTAAAATTGATGAAGAATGTATGTTTATCAGTTATATTCAAAATAATTATATATGGCATATTATATTTTATTAATTTTATTTGTCAATTAATTTTTTTTCTTTAAAAAAACCATATACATATTTATATATTTTATATTAAGGATTCCTTTTTAAAATATATTTGGAATAAGTATGATTTAGAAAATGAAGTGAATAAAAGCGATAAAAATAAATTTTTATTATCATGCGCTCATTATATTCCTTATGATATCGTTAGATTTTCAAACGAAAAAATAGATATTTGTATAACATTTTTAAGAAATTTGAAGGAGCTATATAATAGTAATACATCAAGCGACTTTTTTAAACACTGCTACAATATATACTATTGGTTATATTATGAAATAAAGGATGATATTAATTCTGATAAATATATTAACAGTATTTTTGAGGCATCAACTGAGATAGCAAAGGAAAGAAACAAAGGCGATAACTGTTCTGATAGTGATCTCTATAAAGATTGGGAAGAAACAGAAAAATTAGTAATGTTACATATATTTAATAATAATATTGATGATATTCAAGAAATATTAAACAAAGAATGTGATTCTAATAGAATCTCTTGTAAAAAATTTGTCAAAAAATGTGTAGATTTATATACAAGTATGCAGCACTATTTAATTCAATCTTGCAAAAATAGCAATTCCATTATAGAAAAAACCTGTCTTGCAGTAAAAACGTTTAAAGAAAAATATGAGGAATTATATTCCAACCAAAAGATAGAAAATGAATTTCCAGCTTTATCTTCTTATACTCCTATAATTATTACAGATGATTGCCCAAAAGAAAAAAGTAAGTCAGATGAAGCGTCTCTAGTACAAAACAATCAATCAGATCAAGCTTCTACAGTACACAGCAATAAATCAGATGGTTCTATAATTCAAAGCGTACCCCGTGCTCTTGGTTTAATGGCTGGAATACCTCCACTTTTAGTATTAATATATAAAGTAAATATAATTCTTATTCAAAAATTTTAAAATATTTTAACAGAAATATATATAGCATGTCTCTCTATAAAATTAATATAATAATGCTTTTATACATTGAAATGTATTTACTCTTTATTTTACTATATTAGTTTACCCCCGCTAGAAGATGGATAAATTGGGGTTTAGATGGAATTAGAAGAAGAATAAACAACAATTTGCATGGCGATGAAGGAAATGAAATATTATTTGATGGAAATGTATATAGTTCATTTAATTCTTATAATATAGGATACGATGCAGCATAACACCTTTATAAACAGGACCACCGTAATACAACATAAAACAATCGTTACTGCAAAATTATTATGTATACACTCACATATAAATTTTGTTGTAATTCTATAAAAATATCAATAAGAAAAATATATATGATAATTAAATAACCTTAAAGAAAGAGAACCTAAAATTCTTTAGAATACAAACGAGTAAACCAACTATATGTATCAAAAATAACAAAACATTATAATACGTATAAAGGAAGAAAAAGATAAAGAAATAAATTGTATTCGTTTATAATATTATGAAAAAAATTACGGAATATATAAGAATAAGTCATACAAGATAAAAAAAATATATATAAATAATATAACACAGAATGCACAATTAATTTTAATAAAATTAATAAATGCTTATCATACATAGCAAGAAATGTGACAGTGTTCATTTTTTTTTTTTTAATAAGTTACACATAAAATATATAATTGCTTATATATATCCTTTTCAATTTATTTGTGTAAATAATTTACCATTGTACTTATGTAAAAATATCAATTAGTATTATTACTTTTATATAAAATTAAAATGTTTTTCAAAAGAATTTATATTATTCAATTTAAAAGATATATTTCATTATTATTTATTTTAGTTGGTTAAAAATGTAAATATATAATTTACATAGGAAAAATTTTGAATGTATAATGTTTAAAATTATATATTATTTACGCATTCTATTCATTTCCTCTATGTCATGGCACTTTTTATATCATTTCTACCACAAATAGAAATATGTTTTGGATAAAAAATTAATTAATACGACAGGTAGTAATTAATAAATATCTTGTGATATATATTTACGATTTATCATATTTTTATTCTTATGGCGTTAGTTTACTCCTGTTGGAACGTTGTTTTCTTCAAAAGAAAAAAATAGAAATGCATTCACCAATTTAGTCAAAAAAATAGAAAAAGATTTAATTTTTCCTGGAACTAAAAATTCAGTTATAAATTCTAGTTTAGCAACATAAAATTTGGCATATGGATCAGTATAAATCTGTAATATAACACTTAATATTGATTAAATAGCATAATTAATAGCTCAGACTTTACTGAAAAAGTATTGTGTAAATTCAATAGAAATTCGG
>NW_004193428.1:0-2609 GCF_000321355.1 Plasmodium cynomolgi strain B
GTATTCATATAAATCATATATTTTTCCACATTTCATCACATTTTACCCTTTATATTTCTTAAGAATAAATCATATTATATCGGTATTCTTATTTATTAATGAAATTAATCAATACTTAAGTCTGAGCTATTATTTATGCTATTTAATCCATATTATGTGTTATATTACTGATTCGTACTATACCATATGTCTTGTTATATATTGCGTGACTAGAATGTATATCTGAATTTTTAGGTCTAGGATATTATAACTCTTTTTCTATATCTTCGACTAAGTTGTTCATTGCATTTCTATTTTTTTTATCATTTCATCATAACGTTCCAACAGGTGTAATGTAACGAGGGAAGAATAAAAATGCAATAAATAATAAATATAAAACACAAAATATTCATTAATTTATACCTGTTGTATTAATATATTTTATATTCAAAACGTTTCTCAAAATGTAATACAAATGATGCACTAAATTCGATGACATGGAGGGAATGAATAAAGTATGTAAATTGAATATAATTTTAAACATTATGCATTTTTCACTTTTTCCTATGTAAATTATATTTTTACATTTTTAATAAACTATAATAAATTATTATGAAATATATTTTTTACATTGTATAATATAATTTCTTTTGAAAAATATTTTGATTTTATATAAAAATAACAATACTCATTGATATTTTTACTTAATTACAATGGTAAATTATTTACGCAAATAAATTAAAAAGCATATATATTAGCAATTATATATTTTGTGTGTAAGTTATTAAAAAAAAAAAATGGACACGGTCTGCTTTCTTTCTATATGTGATAAGCATTTATTAATTTTATTAAAATGTATTGTTCATTCTGTATTATATTATTTATATATATATTTTTATTGTGTATGAATTATTTTTATAAATTCTGTAATTTTTTGTATAGTATTATAAACCACTACAATAGATTTCTTCATCTTTCTGTTTCTATATACATATTATAATGTTCTGTTATTTTTGATATATATATAGTTTGTTTACTCGTTTATTTTCTAAAGAATTTTATGTTCTCTTTCTTTTAGGTTAATTAATTATCATATATTTATCTTATTGATATTTTTAAATGAATTGCAAAAAAATTATATGTGATTGTGTACATAATAATTTTGTAGTAACAATTGTTTTATGTTGTATTTCAGTGGTGCAGTTCACAAAGATCTTATTCTGCTTCGCATCTTATATTATACGTATTAAATTCACTATGTCAATTTCCATCAAATAATATTTCATTTCCTTCATCGCCATACAAATTGTTGTATATTCCTCTTCTATTTCCGCGTAAACCAAAATTTATCCTTCTTCTAAGAGGGGAAAACTAATACAACAGGGAGTAAAAAATATATAATATTAAGTGAATTTAATATGTTAATATAATATTATTATTTTTATGCAATTTTTATTATACATTTGAATGAAAAATACTTTATACCTTATATAATAAAGCTAATGCGGAAGATACTGCAACCACGGTAGAAAGAGCTGTTGTTGTACTTGACCGGCAATAACTACATGTGCTATGAGATTCATTAGCTAGGGTATGAAAATCTGTGGATACAGGAGGTGATATATAACCACATGTATTTCCAGAAGTATCTTCCATTGGATGTAAAGGACTAGCTTCTTTTTGAACTGAGCGTTCTTTTGAATGCGAATCGCTATTTTGAATTTCAATATAATCGTCCGCTGAATGTAAAGATCCTTCTGTATTTTCTTCAGAATTTTGAGATAGAGGCGAATCGGTAGCTGTATTTTCATTAGGACCATCCTTTGAATGTGCTATTGTATCTTCTTTTCTGCTAGAAGCATTCATTAAATATGGAAGTGCTTCTTCACTTTCATGCCTAACAGTAACTGATTCTGATCCTTCTTCTTGCAATATAAGTTTATTCTAAATTTCCTTATCGTCAGCATCTAACGATGGTATTTTATTACTTTTGTTTCGTAGGATAAAAAGAAAAATACCGTATGTGCACTTGAATGTATTTAAAATTTCACAAGTATTTTTCCTCTTATCACTCATTGCACTTGACTTACGGAAATTTATTCCATCCATTTCTTTATATATTCTAACGCATTCACAAAATATACTTTTGCAATTTAGGATTAATTGTATTTTCATTTTTCAACATATTATCTATTATAATATTGATATGATTTTGGAAAATATCCAATTTTATCATTTTCACTGGTTCTTCTATCTCATCGTAATAAGAATAATAATAACAATTAGCTATTTTGTAGAACGTACACCATAGATTATAATAATCAATAAAAATTTTAGTAATAATATCATTATTAATATAATATTTTTCTACTGAATTATATATCCAATAGTATAAAATCTTACAACCATCCTTTTTAAGATTGTAATATTTTTGATCAAAACTATAACACCCTAAATTTCTCACAAGTGTCATACAAAATTCTTTCTGACTAGCATTTTCATTACCATAAAATTTTACAATTGCTTGGCAAACCTATTCATAGTTTCTGTAACCTAAATCATTAGTATTCAAAGGTTCATCAAATTTTTCGTAGAATTCCCATATACTCTCTTAGAAGGGATACTGAAAA
>NW_004192835.1:0-2610 GCF_000321355.1 Plasmodium cynomolgi strain B
TTGTACAAATAAATATGATGAATGCTATAAAAATTACAATTCAGTTAGCTTAAAAATGGTTCATTTTTAGAAAAATGAAACCTTTATAAACAATAAAAAAATAGAAGTTTCTGTTTTATTTAGTCAAAATTAAAGCACAATCCTTAAAAAAATCTGTTCTAACTACGCACAAGTAATTTTCCCAAAGCGTATTATTTTATTAATCACGGTAGCAACGAAATGATATGACTGTTTTAAAGATTTTCTTATGTCCTAATCTATATAAATTTTTTTAAAACACTGCTATTTTTGGAATAATGTCATGAATAATTCGAAAATGAAAAAAAAAAAAAAAAAAAAAAAAAAGGAGAAACAATTACGCAATAATAATCACAATTCCAGATTTTCTTGAGTAAATAAATATTATACAACATTGTCGTTATACACATTTTAATATAAAAAAATTAATAAGGATTAGAAAAGCATAAGAGTAAATTATTTAACGGGTCCAATTTTTTTTGTTGTACTAGGTAGAATTAATCTAATTTTAATAACTCCAAACAGGTTAACAACAGTATTCATTTTTACTATTGGTTGACATATTTCTAATTCCTTAAGAATTAATTCAAAAGTATTTCTAAATAATGTGACGTTAGTAATAGCGTCAAAGCGAAAAATTACAAAAAAGGTCTATATTTTTTGTTAAAAAAATTGGTATATCCTTAAAAAAATATTTAATCACAAAAGTGAATAATTAAAAAAGTAAAATCCTTATCCATGAAAAAATGTATATTTTTTCTTTATCACTTTTTGCATATATTTTTTTTTTTTTCTTTTTTAATTTAGGAATATTTTTATTTTACACCAATCTTTGTTATATAGTTAGATTGTAAGTTTTGTTGTATTTATTCTCTTTTTTTTACTTCAAAAAATAAAAAACGGCATATATACTATTATGGTAGTAAATATTTATTCAAATTTTCTATCTAACATATTGCAGAGTGTAAGCAAAGTTTATTCTCTAAGGTTCGTAAAAAATGACGAAGAAAAAAGGAAAAAAAATTACAATTTAATTTTTACTTTAATGCATTTTTATTAACCCTGTGTAGTTAGTTGTAGCATTGTTTGGAACAAACAAACAAACAGTAATAATTTAAGCACAAATATGAGAACCCCCCAAAAAAAATTAGGGTTAAAAACTTAATGTTGTTGCAATAATACGAACTTAAAATAAAATAATGAAAAAATTAACATATTTGTGGGATTATTTATATTGGGGATAAAATAAAATTATGATTGAAGCAATTTTTTAAATATAACAAATGGAGGTAAAGTTTATTCAAATAAATGTGTTATGTTGTTAATCCCTTTTTACCATTTAGCATCTGAATTATTTTTTGTCCTCAAGTTACTATGTCCATGTTTTATTTGATAATTTTATTTATTTAAATAACTATTTTTAGTTACTTTAGGTCTTAACTATAATATTTGAGGTGTATTGTTCTTAAAATGTAGTATAGGCTCATCCCTGCAGTAAATTTTATAAGAAGCGCTGTTAATAGTATCAATATGAATGGACCACTCGAAATAGATGATACAATATATATTGCAAGAATAAATAAACCTATACTTGTTGCGAGTGGAATAAATACTCTATATTTACTGAATAAGGATTTGAAATATCCTGATAAGCCTTTACCTTTATAATTTCTTGTACGGCGTGAAGACATTCTCAGGAATCTTGTCATTTCTGATGCGAACTTTGAATCAAGTTTATTAATTACTTTCTCTAGCCATAATTCAGGATCCTTTTTGTATTTATAATCATAAATTAAAGACTGACGAGTTTTATTACGATATGGATTGTGTGCTATTTTAATGGCGATATCATATTCTTCTTCTTTTCCAATTGAATCTTGGATAATGGATTTATTATGTTTTACTCGATTAACTGGTTTTGTTCTACGATTCTTTTCACGGTTGAATTCAGGAAAAAATCTTCCAAACTATCATAAATTTTGAATCGGTCAGTATTTTCCTCATAATTACCACTTCTGTTGTATGAATCAAAATCCTTTTGGAATCCCCTTTCCTTTGTTGATCCAAAAAGCTTATTTTCGTAAGCGTCCTTGTGTATGAAATAAGTAAAATGTGCTCTAAATTCTTCATCATTGACTAGTGCATTTAATCTTTCTCCAAAATTATCATCATTTTCTTCTAAAAAATTTATGATTTTGTTTTTAATGATGCATATTTTTGTTCTTTCGAGAGATCTGATTCTGCAATTGCTGTTCTATAGGATATACTATCTGAATTATTTGAGCTGTTATGATTATAGCATGTTGACTAAAAAGGAAGGGAAATATTCAGCATTTGAAAAGGTGCACTTATTTAAACATTAGTACATATTTTTTCTATAAAGCAAAATATAAAGAGGCAAAATAGTGTAGATCGTTTTTATTTCTACAATTAGAATGGTACCTTATGAATGTATGTAGAGATACCCAATAAAAGGGTAACGGTAAAGGTTTTTCCATAAGTTAACATATTGGTCTATTTTTTTAAAAAGAAAATGAATTCTTAGAAGTTTTGTTGTATATATTGTAATAAATTATGGGTTCTACTAATTAT
>NW_004192836.1:0-2601 GCF_000321355.1 Plasmodium cynomolgi strain B
TCTTTGGGGTGATGCTTATTATTCGCGATAACCATTTCACAACAACTTCCCCTTAAGCGAAACAAGAACACGGCGCGCCAGTAAAATGCTAGTCCTTCTGGAAAAAAGGTCCAGATAGATATTCGATATAATCCTCCAAGCTCGTACCTACATACATATATATTGTTATATATTGCTGGGCTTTGGAAGAAATCAGTATTAATATAAAAAATATCTTGAAAAAAAGGGAACACCCTCTGGTTTCTTTTTTATTATCAAATCATTACATTTATTACTTACGTTAGTAAAAAACCACAATTGTTTTTTATTGAAAAAAAAATATATTTTTTGTTTTCATCTGAAAATACATACATATATATGTTTAAACGCATTTCGACATACAACCAGAAAGTTTTAAATTCTATCCAATCATATAATCACATAATGAAACATAAAAAACCTTTACAAAAACGCAAAGTGCTAACATATACATCAAGCAAAAAACATTGATACATAAAACTAAACCCTAATCCCTGAATCAAAAAATATGAAACCCCAAATCACAAATACAGAATCCTAAAACCTAAACACAGAACTCTGAAACTCGAACACTAAACACATAAACATGAATACATAAGAATGAATAGCCTTAATCCTACAAAACAAAAAAAAACCTAAAAATAATATCCTAAGAAAAAAGAATAAAAACAACGTAATACTAAACATAAATTATGAACATAAAAATTAATAAAAAACACTAAACTCTAAACAATAAAGCTAAATCCTAAACCAGAAAACATAAACATTAACATAAACTCTGAACAGAAAACCAAAACCTTGAACACTGAACCTTAAACCCAAAGCACTGAACCCTGATCCCTAAACCTAAACCCAAACCCTGAAGCCTGAACCCTAATCTATATATATTACTTTTAAAGAAATGTTATACGTAATACTATTTATAATTTTTTTAAATTACCATGAATATAATACGATATATGCCACCTATTTATATTATTATTTCATTGATTAATACACATAATTTTTATGTTTATCCTTTTTAAATTTAGGAGGATTATATAAAGAATTGCAAATTAAATGAGCTAATCATTAGGATGAATGATAAAGAACGCTACAAGAGCTGTGTAAAAACTGAAGTTTATTTTAAATCAATACATGATACAAAAAACAAAGAAACACTCAAAAATATTGGTTGCTCTGTTGAGCGTGGTTACAGATATTTAACTGCATTGTATGACAAAACAATAACGAATGATTTGTGTGAGTACTTAAATCTCTGGCTAGATGAACAAAAGATCAAACATGTCAATGATGTTTTTGGAATTACCCGAGATGAATGGAAAAATATTGAACAATTATGGAATATTTTAATTGATAAACAAGATCTCAATCAGAAGTGTGAAAGAAAGCACGAAGAAAAGGATATATCTGAATATCAAAAAAGGAAAAATTTGATGACTTACTGTATATATAGAGATTATATTAAAAGCTTATGTGAACAATCTATAAACAGTGGTATTCAACATACACATGTATGCTATGCTTTCAATGGTTTTATAAAAAAGCATTATGAAACATTTTACAATGAGGTTCAATGCATTCATAATTCAGTTGAAACTAAAGATTATAGTTATCATATTTCTGATGATTGTACACTGTATAATATAGCCAAAACATTTCCAGGAATCACTGAACAAGACAAAAAAAACGTATATGCTGATGTGTCAGGAAAACCTATAGAAAAGTGCAAAGATACAAAAAAAGTAGCTAATGTTAAAACAGAATTAGCTGATAGTCACACTAGATCAGAAAATAATCCCCTTGGTGCTACAGGATTAAATAATTCATCATTAACTGTTGTAAATTCACCTGATAATAAACCTTTGAAATCGGTCTATTATGCTGGATTATCAGTATTAGGAGTTGTTTTCACTTCAATGGTTTTATATAAAGTAAAAGAATTGTAAAATTTAAATATATTATTGTACATTAACTACTAACATTACTTTAATCGATAAAATTATTTTATAATACCGTAATTTTCATTTTCTATAATAGTACACACCCCTTGGATCGTTCATCCGTTCTTTAATAAGTAAAAGGAAAAATTAAGGCAAACTACTAATAAACATTTATCTCAGGAGTGGATGGAAAAAATATCAGAATATATGGATCCTAATTCAGAAAGTTTCCATTATAATTTTCCTTATCATTCTATTCAAAAGTAATTTCCTCATAATCATTAAAAAGTTGGCCCCTTAAACGATAGTAATTGTCATATATGGGATGAATATATCTATTCCAATAATTGTTAGGGTAATATAAGTAAAGAATAAAATCACCATACTTGAACAATATGAAATTAAAAATAATAACAATGATGAAAAGAGTAAATCACATAAAAGAATAAATATTTATAAATACACTGTTTACAAGTTTGTGCAATTTTTTTATGATTAAAATACAGAAAAATAATAGGAAAGAACTACAATATAATTTAGAATACATCGAAAGAACATTTATTTACAATCAATAGACGTGAATTAAATGTTATGTTACGAATTTTTATAAAAAACATGAAAGACAAGGTAAACATAAAAA
>NW_004192837.1:0-2594 GCF_000321355.1 Plasmodium cynomolgi strain B
TTCCTAATTTGTAATAAGAGTCTTGATCAGCGTGCTAATTCAAATATAATTGATCCGTTTCAGAATCTAAAAAGGTTTCCTTAGAATCATACATTGCTAACTCTTTTTCATACTCTTCGTAATAATTATTTTCAAATATTTCCCCTTTATTCCTTTTTTTTGCGTAAACTTGATTCCAATCGTGAAGACTGACACAGAAATAAACATGTAAATGCTGTAAAAATATGTTAACTTTGTAACTACTCATATAAAATAAAACATATTACAGATAATAACACAATATTCATATGTTATAAAGTATAATCTGCAATCACCTTCTTATAGTAGAATAGGAAGAAAATTGTTCCAAGTACTCCAACGGCCATGATGATATTACGATAAAAATTTTGAGTCCAACTCTTCATGTGTAGCTCCTAATGGATAATGGTAATCCGCAATTGTCAGAGGAACTGCGTTGCTTGCAGGCTCTGTAGTATGATATGACATCGCGTGAACACCATATTCAGCTCTCTCTATTGGAGGTGGACCTAAAGTTTTTTCATGGTGCAAAGTACTTGACTTTTGAATTACTACCTCTTCATCTGTTACCTCTTCAACTGTTTCCTCTTTAGCTGCTTCCGTTTTAGTTGATTCCTCTTCAGATACTGTTTCTTTAGGTTTTGCCTCTACGGATTTTGCATGTGCAGGTGTTCTGGCTCCAGGTTGTGACGCCCCAGATTCTTTCGTTACAGATTTCGCTCTTGCATCCGATGCATTTTCTGGTTTCTTCCTTTCCTGTTATGCTTTTTCCTCCTCTGGATGTTCACATTTTTTCACTTGAAGTGTTTCACCTGCACCTCCTTCCTCTATCTTTTTTCTAATAACTGATGTTTTTTTTCTTAACTCAATAAAATTTGAAAACTGTACTTATTTTCGAATTTAAAATAAGGTTCACAAAATCAATATTTATCCATATTCATCTCCATCACAACAACGTTCTTTTTTTTCATATAAAGTTTTAATACAAGTAACATAGTTCACATATTTTTCGCACATAGACTTATCAGAATCGTTACATTTAACATCTTAGTTATTTTCAAAATAATCATGCAAGTCTTTTCTTCTTTCCACCCTTCATTTGTGTCAGAATATTAACAACGACACGGCTCCAATTTTTGATCCATAGAAATAACATCAGATACTAAATCAAAAATTTTACCTTAAACATGTCTGTTATTTATGTTTTTCCCTCATAATATTTTTTGCTTACCTGATCATGGAACCAGTGTCTAAGGTAGTGACAATCACCTTTAAGTTTATTTTCCTCTTTAACGGATAAATCTTTTACAAGCTTTGATACTTTATTGCAAAAATATCTATCCCATTCATTGCTTTTTTCTAAATTATTGCAGAAAGTAATTCCATCATTCAAAACTTTTACACTGTCCAATTCTTTATATTTTTTATATGAAGGCAAATCTAATAATTTTCCCTCCTATTAAGTAGAAAAATATAATGGTATACATAATTATATGCTATCTCAAAAGAAATAATCTTTCTTGTTCTAAAAGTACATATTATTATAAATTAATAATCAATCTCAAAATGTATATTATAAAAAATTAATGGTACCCATTTATTTTCTCCCGAAAGTACCATCATAATTTAAAACATTTTTATGATATGTAATTATATAATTTTTCTTATATCACGTCTAGTTACACATTAAAGGACAATAATGCATATTCTACTAATATAAGTGTGCATTTCTTTGTACTATCCCAAGTAATCGATTAATTACTAGTAAAATCGCCACTTTTATTAGAGTTTCAAATAAATCTACTGTTGTGCTATTAACACAAAATGGACACTTTTAATTATGTGTAAATACACAAGAAAAATGAAGAACATGAAAACCTATATAATAGGTGAATATTGTGAAACATATTAATTTATAATATTTTAATTTAGTGAAATAACTACAATTTTTTTCATTAATAATTCTCATTTCCCACAAATATAAACAGTAATTTGCGTTGGAATTTTTCTTCTACTACATATTTTTACTTTCTCAAATTGGTTAATACAAAAATAATATTTTTCCTAATGAGCACATTTTCTTTTACTAAATCATGACGTGGGTACTTTCGTTTAATAGGATCTAATTTTAATTATCACACTAATTTACTTCTTCACGAATTAATTCCTTTGGCACCTACGTTTACAATTTTAACAGTACAGAAGCCATACCCTGTCCATTTCGAATAAATTCTGGTAAAACAAACATTTTTTTTAAAATCTATCCCTCAACAATATCATGCAGTTAATTTGTATCAATCTTTCTTTTTTTTACTGCAAATTAAAATGACACTATTATGAAGTACCGCCAATTTTTTGTGATAAAAATGTATAAATAATGAGTACAGAAATGTCAGAAAAAGGCGCCAAATATTTTAATGATTTGTTCGTTAATCATGGTATAAAAATTATTAGAACAATTATTTGGAACCGTGATATTTTTTATTTTTTTCTTATGCTATTCAGTTATGCAGAATGGATGTATTTTATTATAAATGTTCCGGTAAATTATTTTGCATTTTTTAGTGCTGTAGATT
>NW_004193429.1:0-2590 GCF_000321355.1 Plasmodium cynomolgi strain B
ATTCCTCTTTTTTTTGCTGAAGTGTTACCCCAAAGAAGTGAACAGCAAGACAAGAACAAATAGATTTGCAAAATTATATTTTAATTAAAAAAAATAATTATAAAAATATTTATGACACGATTGATGAACAAATTTCCTTTTACTTTTAAAAGAAAGAAAAATAACGTAATAATTCCGAATGCTACTGAAGCCATTACGATGTAATCTTTAATGGCAAAATCTTCAGGTTTTGAATCAAGAACATCCAATTCTTCGCCATCTACAGTAATATTTGCTGCATCTGTAACAAAAGAAATATTAAAATTATGATTATTATATAGTGTCATTCTTTCATCACAATGTATATAATTATTTGATTGATTCGAACATAAACTCTGGTTTATTGTACCTGCATTGTCAGAACCAAAAGGTCCCTGTGAATCTTCTCCAGAATTTGATGTCATCTGAGTGTGTGATGTTCTTTTAGAAGCTGATTATGAATAATTTCATTAATGCAATAAATTTTAGTTTGCCTTAAAGAGAAGAGTTAACAACAGAACAATTCCTATGGGTATTGAAGCCTTAGTCATATGATCTTTATAACGTAGATCAGATAAAATATATTACTAAATATACCTAAATTATTACCACTATTAGGAACTAATTCATTATCTTCTCCTTTAATACAAGAATTTCCATTACTAATTACTTGAGTACTATGTATTTCACTACAAAGGGTTTTAACATAGGCATGTTCACCATCAGTAACTAATTTACCAATATCTCCGCTTCTTACACCTTTACTATGAACATGTACACTAGCAGTGGTATCTGGAAGAATAGAAACTATTCTAGTAGGAGCTTAATCCCAGGATGTCTAAGAGGGGTTCCATTAACGGGATACAAACCATTATATGATGCACTAGTAGAAACTCTATTAGAAGAATTTCCATCGGAGGGATCTTCTTGAACATCAGATGCAGCACCCTGAATATGAGGAGAATGGGGTTTTGCGCCATGATTTTCTCTTTGAACGACTGGATTAACATTAGCTTAATGACCACTAGGATTATCACGATTTTATTATCACTACGTAATTTACTTTGAAGGACATGTTCATCTGTACCTTTTTCTTGAGAAGAATCACTTATGTTAGATTCTTCAATAATGGTAGTTTGAAAAGAAGCATTTCTTGGATAAGTATCTAATGTGTCTTCACTGGAAGGATCTGAGACATCTGAAGATTGTTTCTGAGCCTCTTCAAGACCATAGGATCTAGAATCCGGATTAGTACTTTGTTCAGGCACTTCAACTTCAGCTACAACAAGAGGAGCAGAATTCGTAATGCTCGGTTGTGGCTGGGTACTTACATTGATGTTTTTTGATTCTTGTCCATCAGTAGCTTTTTGATGTTGATCTCTGGGATCCGATCCGGGCTAACTTATTGTTTTAGATTTATTTTCTGCAGCTCTTGTTTTTGACGTGATCTTTTCTTCTCCAGCTGATGGTATTTGTTTATCAAAATTCGTTTCTTCTTTACAAGTTTCTCTTTTTCATATTTTTGGCGAAGGAGGTTTTTTAACTTGAGTATATCCAGTATTACATTTACCATCTTTTATACATCTTTTAATAAAATTAATTGTTTTGTCCACATTATTTAAATGTCGTGATGTATATTATATTTCATAACATTTCTTTAATTCGCCATTTTTTTTATTAATAAAAAAATTATTTACGTTATTCCATGATGTGTATAAATGATTAGGTTGTATTTTAACAGCTTTATCAATTTTTTGTTCAATTTCATTTAGAGCTGCAAAATACTTCTTTGTACATTCGTGATTTGGAACTTTTTTGAAAAGCTTCAGGTGAGAATTAGATCTTCCAAACTGCCAACCCATAACTTTGCATTATGTAGTTTTTATCTATTCTTTATTAAAATAAATAATTTGGGAAAATAATTTATGTCTAAATATAGATACATTTACAACGTGTGACTTACTTTTTTTATATTATGACTTTAGATTATTACAACTCGGCACGTATAAATAGTTATAGTAATAGATATTATAATTAAATGTGTTATAACGTATCAACAGTATGCCATAAAAATTAGCATATTAACAATTTATATAATGAAATTTTAATATAAATAATTATTATAATAGTAACTGTAAAATAATTGAGATGGGTAATATAGGTTTAAGGTATTGCCACATTTTTTTGTTATAAACAAATGTATCATAAATGGCTATTTAATCCCAGAAGAAGTCTGGAAATTAATTAATGATCAAATATGAATAAATAATTTTTATATATTTTACGAAAACGAATAGAATGGTGAATGGTATGTGGTTTCTTCAAATTAGCATAAAAAATGACATAACAATTATTCTGGAAAATGTTATTTAGATATATGTATATTTATTCTTTTCTTTTAATGCGAAAACAAATGTGTTTATTATCTATATTTTCTTTTATGACTTTCTTATTACTCGGTTATGGAATAATAGATTAATCGTAAAAGCTAGTGCAGTTCTATATCATTTTCAAATAAAACTTTTAGTGATTATGCATGGTGTATCTGTTGTTAATACTCCTATTTGCTTTT
>NW_004193430.1:0-2586 GCF_000321355.1 Plasmodium cynomolgi strain B
TTTATATCAGAGCTCCTACTATTAATAGTCATGGAAACTTGATAGATATATTAGTTATTGTAACAACTAGTATATATGTACAGGGAACAAAAAAAAAAAAAAAAACCCAAATAAAATGGCAAATAAACTTACTCTAAAATAATAAATATATATATTATTTATGGAATATTTGAATTACATAATGCTTTACCTAATGAAAAAAATAATTATATAAAAAATCTATAAATATATTAATAGATTTTTAGGATTTTTTTTATTTCGTATCAGTCACTAATGGAAAATATAAAAAAAATCTGATTAATGTTATAAATATATTTCACGAAAGTAATCATATGTCTATAATAAGTAGAAACTTTTTTAACGACAATCATTATAATTTTCTTTAAAGAATATTTAAGAATTAGTAGAAAACCTAAAATAAATATTTCAAAAATATATATTTTAAATAATTCCTTTTAATTAAATGTTACCATATATATATATATATATTACATAAGTGAATTATGAATTTTAGGATTTAGAATATTGTTTTTATTTAGTTTGAAAAATTTCATTTGTGCATTTTTTTTCTACTTCTATGATATTTAATAGTGCTATTTTTCTTTATTATAAATAATACAATAACAATTTTTCCATAATAACCTTAAAATTGTGTGGCAAAAAGTGAACGCTTTTTTAATTGTTGCGAATAATGAAAAAGTTTGCGTAAAAATTTATCGATGGAAGATTATAAATAGTACCTATTTTATATTAATATGAATAGTTTAAAAATATATTACTTTTTATTGAATTCAAATAATGTCCAAATAAAATGACGACATTTCCTGGGAAAACTTTATATATATGAATATAAACCTTTATTTGTACATTACTAATTACATAAGAACTTTGACATGAAATAAAAGAAAAATTCTATTATGGGAACCATACATTTGGTACTAAACGGTTAAACCCTTGATGATTCTTATTAGGAGGAAGCTGC
This sequence comes from Plasmodium cynomolgi strain B, assembly GCF_000321355.1. Classification (NCBI taxonomy): domain Eukaryota; phylum Apicomplexa; class Aconoidasida; order Haemosporida; family Plasmodiidae; genus Plasmodium; species Plasmodium cynomolgi. The sequence goes on from NW_004193430.1 coordinate 983, forward strand.
AAAAGCTATAGCACTGCATATAATTGAAGAAGTAGATTTCTTTTCAGAATTCGGTGAATCTTCTGATTTTGATCAACTTTGTAATGTATTCGTTAATAATCTAAGTTCCAAACGTAGAGAAATCAAAGAACCTTGCATTAAACTAGTACATCATTTTGACAAGTTAAATCAACCTGGTTATTCCGAACGTAATAATTACTGCAATTACATACATTATTGGTTATATGAACAAATAATTGAAATTCATTCTAGCAAATCTGCAAAGATTGCTGATGTACATATAATGATTTCTGTTCCCCTTATTTTGATGAGTTATATTAGTTTTGCTTTTCAAATTTTTTATTTCTTGATTTAATCTTTATTTCATGTTTTGTCTCTTTCTTTTTTGAGCATTTATACATAAAAACAATGTATTAAACTAATAGAAGAGAAAAAATTATATATTAATAATGCAGTAATTGTAATATAATGATTCTGATTTGCAGGTGTATAATTAAAATTTTATCAAAATAATTATATTTACAATAAGTATATTTTCTATCTTTATATATAATAAATAAAAGGGAAAAAATGAATAATGTAATAATAGACGGAATTGTAATATGAATAATAATGCTATCTTATTTTGTGGATGCTAAGTATATGTCTACATTTTTATATTTAGTTCCATTTTGCATATGTTCGTTATATGTATTTCTAAAATCTTCTTATGCGTCACAATAATTCCGGTGAGTGCCATCTTCATATTTCTTTATGTATGTTTAATAAGAATTTGATCATTTCCGAGCACATTTACATTCATTTATTTTTTTTTTTTTTGTATTCACTTGATGCTTTATATGTATCAGAATTCTTGTATTGTGTAATTAGTTCATCAGGCTTTATATATGTTAGATATTTAGAGTCCTCTTTATGCTCGTTACATATTAACAAATCGAAACATTTCTCATCATACAATTTTTGAAGTTCACTGTACTGTGATGAGGTATGTGCAACAAGAAAATAACTTATTAATTACTTGATCATATAACAAGTAGTTTAATTATATACAACATATTGCTATATCAAGAGATTTAAAATTCACTTTTACATAATTTAAATAGTACTTTTGCACACACCTTCATAAAACCTCATTGCCGAACCTACTCTATATCAGAATCGAATTGAAAAGAAAAGTATTCATTGCATATTTCATAAATAGGATTTTCATCTGTAGTATTGTTATAATATATGTCTTTATATTTAGAATATGTACTTACAAAATTATACAATGGAAAGAAGAAATAGTAGAAAAAAAAACCCATAAAAATATTTAGTATATTGAACACATATTTTTATACATTATTAAAAATATAAAATAATTAAATGCTACAAATTATATTAATTTTTTTTAAAATGAAATAGAAAATATAAAAACAAAAGGAGTATAAAAATTTTACCTGCTATAAAATAAAAAAATTGGAAAAAAAGAAGTATTAATTAAAAAATTCCACTTTTCCTTTAAATGTTAATTATAATTAACTCCATTATAGCAAGAATAGCTTAATTTAAACTCGGAATAATTTTAATAGAATAGATATTAAACAATATATAATTTACTTGTA
>NW_004192838.1:0-2578 GCF_000321355.1 Plasmodium cynomolgi strain B
CTTAAACTTGATTCCAATTGTGAAGACTGACACAGAAATGAACATGTAAGAGGTGTAAAAATATGTTGACTTTGTAACTACTCATATAAAATAAAACATAATACAGATAATAACGCAATATTCATATGTCATAAAGTATAATGTGCAATTACCCTATTGTAGTAGAAAAGGAATAAAATTGTTCCAAGTACTGCAATAGCCAGGATGACATTACGAAAAAAATTTGAGTCCAACTCTTCATGTTTAGATCCTAGTGTATTAGGGGAATCCGTAATTGTCTTAGGAACTACGTTGCTGGCAGATTCTATAGTATGATATGATATCTCATGAACACCATGTTCAGCTCTCTCTATTGTAGGTGGACCTAAAGTTTCTTCATTCTGCAAAGTACTTGTCGTTTCAGGTACTACCTCTTCAGCTGTTAACTCTTCATTTGCTTCCTCTTCAGGTGCTTCCTTTTTAGTTGATTCCAATTCAGATACTGTTTCTTTAAGTTCTGCAGTTTCAGATTTTGTTTCTCCAAGTTCTTCCGCCCCAGATTCTTCCGATGAAGGTTTTGCTGCTGCACGCTCATCCTCTTTCCGGGATAAAGCTGCTGCCTCTGAAATTTCCGGTTTCGTCTTTTCCTTTCCTCCTTCCTCCCCTGGATTTTGACTTTTTCCCACTTGAAGTGTTTCATCTTCACCTACTGTCTCTATCTTATTTTTTAATGTCTCAAGTTCTGTTTCTAACTTAGTTAATAAATTTTGAGGATTGTATTTATTATCGCATTTGAAATAAGTTTTACAAAATCCATAATCATACCATTCTTCACAACAATATTCTTCTTTATTTTCATATAAAGTTTTAATATAAGTAACATACTGGATATATTTTTCGCAACTATCTTTACCAGACTTACTGCAATTAATATATTCGTGATTTTCAAAATAGTCATGCAAATATTTTCTTTTTCCAATCTTCAGGTTTACCAGGTTCAAAATAACATTTGCATGCTTCCATTTTAGAATATACTGGAGTAAGTGTTGATACTATATCAAAAAGTTTCTCAGCCACAGCATAATTCTTACCTCTATCATTTCCATTATAATATTTTTTGGCTATATTGTCGAAGAACCAATGTTGGAAGTAATAACAACCACTTTTAAGCTCATCACCATGTAAAGTAGATAACCTTCTTAAATTTTGTTCTACCTTTTTACAAAGCGTTTTATCCTCATCATCACTACTTCCTAAATCATTGCAATGATTACTGTTTTCATTTGCAATGTCTACTTTATCCAATTTTTCATATTCTTTATGTGACGAAAAATTTTGCAATACTTCAACCTGTTATTTGTGTTGCAAAAGTAAACAGTATTATGTAAACATACCTTTTCATTAGATATAAAATATATTATAAGATTTATAATAATACATAATATACAAATAATAAGCAAGTTATATAGTAAAAGTTTACCCAATTATTCTTTGGTGAAAGTTCCATCTTGTTATATATCATGTATTAACTCTATGTAATAATCCGTCTCATGATTAGATATATATGAACAAACGAAACATTAAAACGCTTCATCTATTGATATATTTTATATTACTCTATATTAATTTTAAAAATAGTACGTGTTTTCTAATTTAATATGATTTCCATATTTTTGTTTTTGATCAAGCTATTATTGCATCCTACTATGATTATACAAAATTGACCATCATAATTATGCATAATATTCACAGAAAATAGAACAAATATATAATTCCATACAAAGCATAATATTGTACAACAAGTTATTTTTTTAGACGTTTTGCTACATTAAAACAAAATATAGTAGATGCGCTTTTCCATGCGAAATAGAAGATATAGCATTAAACCGTCACAATATCAATCTACAATTTACATTGAAGCTGTTATATTAATTAAACCCCATTTACTTAATAAATGTTGTCTACATGAAAATCCCCTTTTTACGTAATTAAAAATATTTATTCAATTTTATAAGAATATATGACCATAACAATGCTTTTTTCGTTACAAAAAATGTCGTTTTTTAATTTTTCTGTTTGGTGTTCTTTCCCGAATTATAAGTACTTATATGATTAACGCATAAAATTCTATAAAATATGCCTTATAGCATGTTATAAAAATATCCTAAAAATCCACTTTCTTGCAAAATTGGTGTTTAAAAAATGATATATTATTGATGCTTCTGAACTTTTAACTTTTTTACACTAATATACTATTTTTTGTGATTCTAAAGTTCTTTTCATAAAAAAAGTTTGAAAAAAAATAACGTAAAAAAAGCAAAGAATTCTAAATTTTAATGCCATTTTGGAATATTATTTTGTACAAAATATTGAACAAATTTATATATATGACTATTCACATTTCTTGGTATTTTCTCGTGTATTTATATTTATTTGTGTTTAAACAAATTTGTATGTTTCCATAGAAATATTTTGTCCTATTTAGTAATTTTTCTCTTCTTTTTAGCACTTAAAATATCATTGTTTTTTATTCTCATATATGCTAAACTTTTTTAAAATGTGTACGATAAACTTAAATATTTACTTCAATAGTTGTCAA
>NW_004193431.1:0-2569 GCF_000321355.1 Plasmodium cynomolgi strain B
TTAATTTATAGCTTATGCTATCACCAACCTATTTAAATATAATTTATATAATTATTAAAAATCTTCAGGACATTGAACATTATAGGCATATAGTTCCATTTGCTTAGTCATAGTATGAAAATATTTTTTGCACCATAAATGAGAAATAATAACAAAAAAATAATCACATAGATTTGATTTAATTATATACGGCTATATGATATCTTTCGAATCACCCAATACATTGTAGTAAAAATTAATTAGAATTTTGTGTTATTTTTTAAAATGCAAAACGAAACGTGTTTATTATATAAAAAGAGAAAAATGCTCATATAATGTGCTTATATATAGAGCGATTCTCCATATACTACTAAAAATAGATAGACACTAACTAAGTGTAATATAGCAAGGTATAAAAAATAAGGAAAAGCCAATCGCCTTTTAAAGTGTTTTTTGCCTTTAACGTTTGGTAAAAGTTAATAAATTACAAAAAAGTTTTTATAAGAAAAGGATATTTATAAGAAAAAACTGTAAATTTTTATATTTTAATAAATTTATAGGATAAATAATGAGCGTGAATAAGAACACGAACTTTGGAAATATGTTACGAATACATGAGTTGTTTCTGCTTAATATTTAAGAGCTAACAACGTTAAAAACTGCACCTATTTTAAATATTTATTGGAAAAACTCTTTAAATTTCTGACGCATATATATATATTCTTTATTTATAAAATGTTTGATGTGTATGCGCATACGTAATGCTTATAATAATTTATACATGTAGTACGATCGCGCAATAATTCCAACTTTAAAAAACATTATAGAATCGTTATGAATAATAACAAGTATATGAAACGCAGGGGTAAAATCATTCGTTAAAGCAACACCGCTTGTACATGTTGCGCATAAATATGTATGCGAATACTATCATAACTATGGTGTCTAGCCAAGCAAATAACTTATGTTTTTTAATAAAATATGTAACAATTTGTTTTGAAATGCGCTGTGTTGTATAAAATAGGATAATCTATAATTGAGATGAATTTTTTGAAGACTTATTATTACTAATTAAAGCATTGAATCTAATTTGTTTAAAGATTAACGCAAGTTTTATATGATTTTTGCATATACATACCCGTGATATTTTATATTTTCCTAATTGACTTCATTAATGTTACATCTAGAGTTAAAATCCATATTCGAATTTCAGGTGTCTGTTGATTTTTCATAATTATTTTTATCTGAATCAAAATTTTGTTACACATTAACTTAAATGTCTGAACCCTAAAAGAGAACATACTAATTTTTTAAAATACAGAAACCCTTGAAGTAAAATGAAACAATAAATTTGTTGAATATTATCAAAAGAAAATTATCATATAACTAAAATTTTTACTCCTTCGCATACATTTTTGAAATATTAAGCATATACAACATGAAAATAAACAACAAATACATCTACATCCTTAAATTCCTTACGTTCGCTATTTTAGCAACCTCAAGGAAATAATCGAGAGATGTATTAATTTAACAACTAAATTAAATATTTTATACATTAATATTTAGTACAATTTTAACTGTATCACAGGTTTAATTCATGATGAAAAATTTATTAATATTTAAATAATCCTATCGTTACACATATTTAAATATTTAACCTAAACAGGGAACCCTGAATTATGTATTACATAATAAATTGTGGTACATATAGAAATGCTACTCTACTATAATGAGATATAGGAATGAAATAATTAAATAAAATACAATAATACTAATAAAAAAATATATAGGCAATCTATTCAATATACATCAAATAAGCATAAGAGTAATTATTATGCCTTTATACACATTTCCTTTAACAAGAAATGCAATAAATAATGAAATAACAAATAAAAAATTAAATTATTTTTAGATTTTAATAATATATAATATATCAAATAAATTATGTATCATATGTTCTTCAAAGAAAATAAATATCATAATATCTGAGAATAATGTATCCTTATTTTATTATTTTTTTTAGATTACAAGGACAGTTACGTATTTTAGTCTTTTTATATATATAAGTTAATATATTATGAACATAGAATATACTCTATTATGATTATTTAAACATACAATATATATTCTCTAAATAAATATAAAAAATCATAATAAAAATGTATACAATATTTTAGTAAATATATTATATTTTGTAAAAAATAATGCATTTACGAAATTCTTATATATAATTTTCAGCAATATAAAATTATTAAGGTCTACTACCTAAGGATACATTTTTGAATACATATTATATGTATATAATTTATTCAGTATTCTACGAAAATAATAAATATAAAATTAACAAGGCTTTATTTCATTTATTCAGATTAAAAAGTGTTTATATTATTAAAAAAAATGTTATATTTTAATATATACATGGAAAAATAATTACAAAAAAAAGTTAAATAAAAGAAAATAAAAAATTTTATTTATATTCATATAATAAAAATAAAGTTATTTAATGTTGAAGCGTAATTATTATTTTATTAATTTTTCTCATGCGTATTTAATTATATGGTTTTCATTATTTACAGAAATTTATATA
>NW_004193432.1:0-2567 GCF_000321355.1 Plasmodium cynomolgi strain B
GTACAATATATTAAATAATATTACATAAGTAATATTTTTGTTAAAAGTAAATATAAAATAATGTACAAGTCTAAATTTTAATATACATAGGTGCCTTATATATATAAAGGTCTAAAAGAAAAAATTTATTAATAAATATATATTCTGTTTTTTATGTTTACCTTTATGTTGCTTTATTTATAAATATAGGTTATTTTATAAATTTATTTCCGAAATTATATTCTTATTATTTGTCTTTTCTTTTATTTAATAATAAATTCCTTATATGTTTCGTTATTTGCTTAATTATCAGTGTTAAATATGAACTAACGCAACATGTCTACATGAATGGGGAAGAATTAGGATAATATTTAATTATTTAATACCATATATAAAATTTTTTTATTCATACAATAACATGCTTATGCTGATGTAACATTATTAATATATATTATAATAATACAGACTAATTTTGTAGAAGAATTGTAGGATTAAAACCTTTGCTAAGTATTATTATGAAGACATACATATAGTCAAAAAAATATAAAAAATAATTATTATAAATCTAAATAAAATTATAATGAACATTATGTTATTTGTTAACAGAAAAAGTATTATCAAAAAAAATTATTAAGTATTATATTGTTTCAAATTAAAGTACTTTAGCCTTATGGACATATTGCTTTTCATGTTCTTCATATTAAAATATAATTCCTTACAATAAAAAATATCAAATTTTTAAATATTTGTTCTAATTCAACTGTTCTTTTTTGTTATTATAAACATTAACCATGAGGAGTTTGATATTCAATTTTGTGAGATATTCTTAATATTTACCTTTCTGTTCTGGGAATTTTCTTCTAAAAATTCTTTTGTTTCCTTTTGGCATAAATCATATCTAACCATTTTTTTAAATAAATTTCTATTTACAAGTATAAATATAAAAATTTATATTATGTAAAAAATTCTTCTAAACATATGTTATTACAATAGTTATTCAATATTAATAACTTTCAATGAGACATTTTTTACCTTATGTAATAAGAGTAAAATTAGAAATATTCCTAATATGGTAATTGATATTGAAATACATTGTGGTAAAAATAACGATTTATTCATACATATTGTTATGGATGTTTTATCTGTATCTAATTTTTTTTTAAATGATTGGGAAGGAGATAATAATTGATCCGCATCTGTGTATACATCATATACACATTTTAGTATCATTCTGTTTGAATTTTATAAATTATATCATTTAAATTATAGCAACATATATTCGATTTTTCAAGATGATAATTCACATTTAATGGTACTATATAACGTGCGTGAGTTTTCTAGCATAGATACAAGAATCACTTTGAGCTGTTGTTCTCTGTACTTTTGTTTTAAATTCATTATTTTCTTCATACGATTTAGTTAGTGTATTTATTTTATTAAATGCATCATTTACCATTTGATATATATTCCTCTGACAATTAATTAATTTGGGTAAATTTTCATTATTCATACTTCTTTAGTTGAGTTACGAATATAATGGTCTATTTGTTTTAATTTATCATTCAACCAATGATTGAATAATGCACAATATGTATTTTTCATTATTTTACCTATTCCACATAGGATATAGTATTAAGGAATATTTAAAAACTGCACAGATCTCATCATGTTCATCGCTAAACAGAAAAAATTTTGTACAGTAATTTTACATAAGTCTGTATATCTATATTTATTAAACTTTACTGAATATCAGTAATAAACTCTTTTTACATTCAGTTATGTATTTTACAGAGTTAATCTAAATAAATGTTTAAAAACAACATAGATGTTATATAGACATACTTCTCAAAGATTTATTCTTTCTTATTTTACAAAGAATATATAATATTTAATTACACGTTCAAATAAATTATTGATAAATATATAAATTGCATATGTAATCACATTACGTAATGCTATGCTATTATTTAAGAGATGTAAAATAATAAAAAACATTCTTTTTAAAATATCACGCATTAATATTTAAAAAAAATAAAAAATATATTAATACATCATGTAATATTTCTATTTAATTACAAAATATGTATCATCATTTCAAAAAAATTTATTTTTATAATTATACATTAATGTAAAATATATATTAATAACATGTTCAGTGGTTCTTTATACATTTCATCATATAAATAATAAGAACATATTTTATTTAAATGTAATTAAGGGAATATTAACTTAGTGTTAAAAAAAATATCTCTGATAACTATCCTGCCTCGTTTTTTCTTTCTTATCTGATTATATATGAAATTCTTTGGATTAATGCATCGTTCAGGACTATGTTTGCATTCATTCCCATTCTTACAAAATTATTTCAAATTTCTTATAAGTTTCATGCAAAAATCATTGTACTTTACTTTATCCTGATTCAAATTCTTTGTACACATTTGACAAAACACTTTATAAACATATTCATTATTGTCTCTTTCCACATAATCATCAAATCCTTCATATATATTCCATATATCACGCGAGAAGGGATACTAAAATTAAAGATAAAATGTATATAATTTTATTCTAATATAACCGTATGTTCT
>NW_004192839.1:0-2567 GCF_000321355.1 Plasmodium cynomolgi strain B
GGATTCTTTACAAATTGCCATTAAGTATGTAAGCACTTCATTAAATTTTATTTAAAAATAATTATTTAATGATATTGATCCAATATTTTTATTTTATTTCCAATTTTTGTTTTATATGTATTATTGGTGCAGAAGTATATAACACTCATAAAATTATGCCTTAAAGGAAATAATAGGGTAGGTAAAAACTTTTATAATTTTCACAAATTAAATTTTAATTTTTTTACGTTACATTACCATATTTTAATGATATGTATAATGCATTCATAATATTTTTAATTTAAAAACATAGCTTTTTATATAAGCGTAAAACATGTCTTATATGTGATTATAAATGTTCCATAAAATCATAAGTATGATTATTGTTGGTAAAAATAATATAGACAAAAACAAATTTCAATTATATTATAATTGAGCAATAGAAGAAATTAATTTACTTTATATTAAATAAACGTTAAATTTTTTATTGTCGTTGATAAGATTTCGCAAAGAAAATAATATTTAGTGCACCCTAAACCCTGAATCCTAAATCTAAGCCCTAAACCTTTATAATAATTAGGTTCTATTTCTTTCCTTTACATTTTCTCTAAATTTATTAAATTTGAAAACTTCAGAAAACATCCGTTTGTATTACGAAATATCATTTAACATAGAAGCATTAAATTTTTGCACGCACGAAAAAATTCCTAAAAATTTCTATAGTTTCTATTAATTTTAAAATTTTTATAATAATATTTTACATTATCGCACATTAAATTAATATTTCAAACCAACTATCATTTTTATGCATGAAATCAGTACTATAATAAAGATCAGAAATTTCTATATTTCGTAGTAATTGATAACAAAAAATTTTAACCAAGTTTCATTTTCTTTAGTTCCATTATGTTTGTCACATAAATTGTATTTTATACAAGAATTAATTGGTTTGTTCAAAAAATATCAAATTTAATTGATTATAAGCGTTTTTTCAATGCACTATCCTGAAAATTACATATTTCGTTAAAATAGATAGCAATGCAATAAAAATGTGAACATAACACATATATTATATTTTGTTTTTAAAAAATATTTTTTATCATTTTTTATTACGTTATATGTATTATTTTTATAGTAATTCCTTTTTTTATTATTACAAGAATTATATCATAAAAACATTAATACCTTCTCCAAAGTTCTATATTTTAATATGAATCAAATAGAATTAAGAATGATAATTATTGTTTAAATTCATAATTAATATAGATCTTTAAAAAAGTATATAGAGTAAATAAATAACATTATTATTGTTATTTGTGAATTTCACATTTTATTATTTATCTATTTATAATGTAAAAATATATAAGAATCAATATAAATTAATAAAAAATTTTCATGTATTATAATTGTAATTTTTCATCACGTTTTTGCGCACCGAAAAAGTTCTTACCAAATGCATACTATTGTGAAATTATATATTAAATTTATAATTGCTTCTTAATAGATATCTTCGTTAAGAAAAAATATTCTTATATTATAAATGAAAATAATAAACCTATAGCATTTTTTAATATCAATGTGATAAGGCAATAAGTGATAAATTTTATTCTCCGAAATAATATGATATTTTCTTCTATATTTTGCTATACATTATAAACATATATTTACACCTTATATCTTTGATTCTTGATATATGCTACTGCGTAATCAGAAACCTTTTTAATTTTAAAAATTCAGCGACCTTAGTTATAAAAATACGTTATAAAAATGTCATTTCAGTGTCCACATTTAAATAAGGAAAACAGTAAAAAGGTAGTTATAAAGCTAATATTCAATAATTATTAATAAAACGCCATTTACAAAGCACATTAAATAGTTAAGATAATATTCTATTATATTTCCAAAAATATAAATATATATTTGTTTTTTCTTCGTTTTCTTATCATTCAGAATGAATTTTATATAAAGTGTGGTACTGAAATATTTAAACCATTTCTTCCTAATTTTTATAGTGTAAAGAATGAATATCTGAATTATATTAAGGAAATCAATGATCCCATCTTACGACACATTTCTATTTATTTTGTACAATATTATATAGATGGGTACCACTATTATGGTGAGAGTCATCATACTTACAGAAGCGAAGCTTGCAAATATCTCAATAGATGGTTACAAGAAAAAAAAGATTTATTCACGTATGGTGAGCAGTGTCAAACAAAAATGAATTTATGGGAAAGTAAATTTAAAAATCTGTGGGATATGTTAAAAAATGAATACACTATTCCAAACACTAATGAGAAAAAACCATGGTGCGATAAAATTAACTTATCATTAACAACCAAATATCCTCATGAATTGACATCACTTAATTGTGTAGAAAGCATTTCTCAAGAATCTAGTAGTTCTGATCCCCGTCCTCAACAAGTTATAACGGATTGCGAATGTACTGAAACTGTAGTTCCTATAAGTCTCGCACAGCAAAATCATGTCCCAGAAATGGATCGAACTAAAAATATTGTGGCTACTTCAGGCTTTACAGCTTTTGGAACAATTGGCACTTTACTTCTATTATATAAGGTAATTAT
>NW_004192840.1:0-2557 GCF_000321355.1 Plasmodium cynomolgi strain B
CTGAACGTTTATAATAGTAGGAGTTGTGTTAAATTATAAGGTTCCCATGTCTTATATATTATTTGAGGATACAGAAGGTTACATATAAAACACAATTAATGCTCAAATATTTCAGTAATAGGCTTTATATATAAAAGCAATAATAAATAAAATATATCATTTGTAATAAAAAAAAAATTATATTTTACTTTATCACCACATTGCCTTTTCCCGTTAAATGAATGCTAATGTCTTAATTGAATTTAATCATAAGATATAGATTATTTTCACACATATATGATGATACACTTTTACATTATTCACTAAATAAATATATATGGGTTTATTTACTTATAGTCCTCATAAGAGATTACCGAAAATAATGTAATTCCTAATATAGGATGTAAAAGGAAAAATAGAAATATCTATAAATTTGTTAAACTACAAAAATTATTTTTCATGTTTTATTAATTTATTAAAGATAGTAATTATATTTTTCTATTATATTATGTTAAGTTTTATGTTATGAATGTTACACTTATCAGTAATGCTTTTTTTATGATATACATACTTTTCATTAGATTTTATTAAGGAGTTATATATTTTTAATATTTATTTTATTTTCGTTATTAAACTGTAAATATATAAAATGAATTTCCCATTAATATTAATTATTAATTTAATTTTCACCTATTAAAATCTTATAAGGACTTAATTAAATATGTCCGTAACATATTTGTGTATTGGGGATATATTTAAGACATTACGGCAATTAACCCATTTAAAAGTAATGGTGTAAGTAAATGTAAAAAAAAAAAACATAATAGCAACACTTATGCATTAATATGTATTTTAATAAACTGTACATTTTTTCGTAAATTAAACATTGTAATAAAAAGTGATAAAATATTATATTCAAATATAGGAGTGGATTAATATTTATATGAATTAGTATTATTATAGAAATGTTGAGTATATTAACAATTTAGATATTTCTATATTAATTTTTTTTAATTTTATTTTTATATTATTATTTATTTTTTATATTTTCATTTATAATTCCTTTTTTATTTTTCCTTTTTTTGAAACTTAATTAGATGTGAACTAAATATATTCGAGTTTTATAAAATTTACATTGCTTGATATGATATATAGTTTTCTGAGTCGTGAGAAAACTTATCGCCTGCCTCTTTTGAATAAGGTGAAAACGTATCCATGGCATTCATGCTATTTGTGTTGGTTCCACGGAGCCTGCGAATCCAGGGACCTATGGGTGTATACTTATATGTAAAAAATTAAAATATAAACATGTAATGCATTTACTTATTGTTGTTGTACATGTAAAGCAAGTTATTTACATGCTCGTACTATAATGATATATGTTTACAAAATATATACATACTCTATATAACATAGTGGCAGTTAACAAAACTGGAGCTGTGCCAAGAATTGAATCAGAAATTTTTGTTCTAATATCGGATGATTCAGATGTTGACTGTGTGTGTTGAATAGTTTCTGCAGATGCTTGAAGACCAGCAGTAACTATACCATTTTCAGGCTGTAGTGTGTGTGTTAGATTATTCAGGATTTTAGGAGATTTTGCAGCATGTTGTTGCTTTTGCATTTCATCGTAACATGGAAAAGAAGATAGCACATTATCCGGTTTGTAAGGCATGCACTCATCATAGAAATCTGGACAATTGCTTGTTCTTGGTAAACACACTTTCTCAAAGTGTTCATATAATTCTGCCTTTTTTTGAATATATTCATAATATGATTCGCACTTTGAAATATCAGAGCTTAGACTTTTTATCGTGGTATAATCAAGATAATATTCATACAATTCTTTTCTTTTCTGCCAGTCATCCTTGGGAGGCAACTTAAAATAATATCCACATTTATTTTTGAGAGACTTAGATAATTCTTTATCATCAATATGACTCCATCTCCGTAGGAGTGTACCAAAAGCTTGAACAATAGTAGAATAATTATCAGAACCCAAAATATTAACTAATGCATTGTAAAACCAATAATTTAATAGTGTGCACATATGGTTTTCAGGAATTGAAATATTCCATGATTCATATTTTTCTAAATATGTTATATACCTTTTACAAATTCCTATCACTTCATCTCCATATTTCTTTAATTCTTTTGTCTTTAATTCATCTGAATCACAAATCTCACTATAATTAGATGAATGGTTATGCACATATATTATTTTATTATATAAATTGTTTGTGTGGGTAAATCACTCAAATCTATTTCTGAATGTATCTATATAAAAAGTAAATAATATGAATATATAAATATTGCCATGCATAAATTTTTACATTGTGCTTTATAAAAATGAGTACAATAGAATTTAAGAAAATGTTCTGTAATACACCAAAGTGCATTTTAAAGTATTTTACTCCGAGTTTTCTAGGAGATATAGATGCCATGATTTAGAGTAAATGAAATTACAGTAAAAATTAATACTTCAAATTTTGTATACCTTATTGTAGAAATGAAGTTAAGAATATTATTTTTTGTGACAGGAACTTTAATGATTATTTGAATTTATAAAAATCATTAA
>NW_004192841.1:0-2551 GCF_000321355.1 Plasmodium cynomolgi strain B
CAAAACACAATGGCGTGTAAAAATGATACAGGAAAGGTAATTATTTTATTTTTTATTGTGATTATTTTTTTAATAAATACTTATTTAACTGAATTATAAGCATTATCTGCCGTGATGATTATATCAAATAGTTTAATATTAATCTTTATATAATTATTAACTTATATTTTTTTCTTCAGTATTTTGATTATAATTGTTACTACGAGTTAAAAAATTACTACGAATCATATTATTCAACTAGTAAACCAGAGAGATTCTTAGATCAATACAAGATTCCCGATAAGTACAACCATATTTATAAGAAGTTTGAAGTATTTATTCCTGAGGTAATAAAATATTTTGCATATGATCGCTTTTCATATGAGAGCGTTGATTTAGCCTGCAAATATATTAACTACTGGTTACAAGAACAAATACGAAAAGAAAATACATATGCATTAACTGAAGAAGATTTAGATTTTTTCAAATCTCTTGCTGATGATTTTGCAAAATTTGAATATGGTTGCCCAGCATGTAATAATAATACATGTAGTAAATTTTTTTCATATCTTCCTTTGAATAAATATACAATAATAAATACATTATATAATACTTATGCTTTATATAATGAATTAAAAGATCCGAGTAAAAAGCTTTTAGATGAATACATTTGTAGTAACTTTTTGTCAATAAGACGTTATTACCGTGAATTACTGTTGGATAATATATATGATGAAGAATTATATAATAAATTAAACAATTTCCGAACTTTAGTTCAAAATGAAATGAACAAATATACAGGTAAATGTTCAAACGATTTATCACTTTTAATGCCATTAATACAATATACCCCACCATTAGCAAAAAATTCTGATAGGGGAGAAGGAAATTCAGGATTACCATCTGAAACAAGAACACAATTAAATGAAAAATTAGAAGAAAAATTTGGCACTCACACTAAAACAGGATCACAAGGAGAGAAAGTCCAACTATTGGTAGACAAATCGAAACTATCAGCACTACGTAATAGTGATATATTACAACAAACACATGTATTATCTAAAAATGAAGAACATCGAGAAAATATGCCCATAAATGACCTTAATAATAAAACATTTACTCCAGTGTATTTACCTAAAGAAAGACAATTAACTGAATCCAGTGAACATATAGGTGGAACGATATATCAACCAAATAATGTTCAGGCAACTTCAAGTTCTCCAGATGGAATTGTAAAAAAAATAAATGGTGCTTTCTCTGGTATTTCAGAATATGTTGATGCAGCTCCTCTTATGGGTGTGTCTGGAGGGATGGGAGCTTTATACTTACTTTTAAGGGTATTCAAAAATTTTTAATATATTTCCATATGTTTATACTACATTTATATATAAATTAGAATTATCTTAAAGTTATTTTATAAAATTCTTATATAATTTTTTTTAATAATAGTATACACCAGTTGGATCCTACTTTGGAAGAAGAAGAAGTCAAATTCGTAGAAATGTTGAGGGACTTTCGTCGGGAGAATTCCCAAATTTTTCTGAATATGATGGTGGGTATATTCGATATGGTCCAATGAATATATCTTCTCAGGCGGAATAGGTCATTTTGCGTTAATTTATCATAAAATATAAGTTTATATAAAATGTCATCATCAAAATAAAAAACAATATAAATAATATAACTCTATATAATAAAATCAAAATTATCTATGGATTACACACTTTTTTAAAATCATAAATAAGTATTATTTTATTCTTTGTATAAATATTTTCAAATTCATCATTTATATAAATATATTATTGCAAAAGTTAGAAAAAAATATATGTTACTTAGATCAATGCAGGAATTATTGTAAACATGCATCAAGACATTTTTTCAGGATCAATACATTCCAAAAATGTGAAATGTTATGTAAAAAAAACATATTACATTTATATTATAATGATGCATATATTCTAAGTAAAAATGTATAGACAAATATATTTATGCTTGAAATATATAATTATTTAATATTTCATATCATAATGCAAAATTAAAAAAATAAATAAAAATATTTCTCATGATGTTTATGAGGGTTCAGAATTTATATGTATCAAAATCCTTGTATTGTGTAATTAGTTCATCAAGCTTTATATATGTTTCATGTATATCTTCCTCTTTATGCTCGTTACATATTACCAAATCCAAACATTTCTCATCATACAATTTTTGATGTTCACAGTACAATGATAAGATAGTACAACCAGAAAGTAAATTATTAATTACTTGATCATATAACAAGTAGTTTAATTATTTACAACATTTGGTTATATCAAGAGATTTATAATTTACTTTTGCATAATTTAAATAGTTCTTAACTTTTGATCACAACTTCCTTAAACCTTATTGACATCCCTACTCTATATCAGAATAAAATTGAAAACAAATGTAGTCTTCACATACTTTATTAATAGAATTTTCAACTGTAATATTATTATAACATATGTCTTTATATTTAGAATATGAACATACTAAATTATTCTATGGAAAGAAAAATAGTAGAAAAGAAATCCATAAAAGTATTTAGTAT
>NW_004193433.1:0-2547 GCF_000321355.1 Plasmodium cynomolgi strain B
TTATAAAAGAAGTACGTTTGAATATCCTTATCAAAATAATTTTACATATAAAATAAGGAAATATCGTGTAATTCCCTGAATAATTGTAAATTTAGTTTTCATAAATGGAATATTAATTCTTATATATATTTTGCTTTTTTATTTTTAGTATCCTTTTCTAATTAAAATGAAAGTTGCATATGAAAAATTTAATAATGTTACTAGTAAAGAAATGTCCAATATATTATCATTTTTTAAGCAATATAGATAATAATATTGAACATAAAGATGAAGATCTAGTTATATATAAATAATTTTTTAATAAATTGTGGTCATTATTTAACAATGTATATACATATAACGCGGACGATTGCATATATTTAAATCAGTGGTTATATCTTATTATAAAAAATATAGTATTCTAAATGATGGTACTGATCTTTATCTTGATGGCATAGTTAGTAGGCTTACTTCAGATTTGAAACAAATGTATGTTCTTATTATTCATATGTAAAAATTATAATGTACCATTAAAAATAATAAAATTGCAAAATTTTGATCTTAATATAAATATCATTGAAGAAATGCTAATGGATGTACGTTATTCAAATTATTTACCTTTAAAAAAATATATTTGTGAATGTGTTAATATATATAAAGAAATGTATAAAGGAAACTGCCCTTATACAGAAGAAGAAGATAAAAAGCGAAAACTAACTTGTGATGCATTATATAATTTTAGTAATATATATTTGTCTTATCTTTATAATAAAAATAGTATAAAAGACAAAATACCATCCTTACAATCTACAGATGATGAATTTATAGCCTTGTGCCCCATAGATAAACCAGAAACAAGACAAGCACCAGAAACAGCATTAGTATCAGAGTCAGAAGGAAAATCCGTTAGTGTTGAGCAATCAGAAAATCCAATATCATTTAATACAACTGCAGTTGTTGGTACAATGGCTGGAATATCTCCATTTTTAGCTTTAATATATAAGGTTAATATAATGTGCACTTAAAATTATAAAGAATACTTAATACAGGTATTTGTGCTTGTGTTTTCTATTAAATAACTATATAATCACATATATATATATTTTTTCCGTATTAGTTTACCCCTGTTAGGACGCTGTTTCGATCAAAAATTAAAAAAGTATAAACGTATTCAAAAATATAGAGGAAAAAATAGAAAAAGATTTATATTATCCTAGACTTGAGAATGTAAATATAAATTCTAGTCCAGGAGGATATAACGTGGCGTATGGTTCACTATGAATGTGTAATATAACACATAATACAGTTTTACTGGAATAATTATTAACACAGACCATATAGAAAAAATAAGATTTAGATTAATTAACAAATAACAATTTAATTACAGGGTGAATTGTTCATAACAAAAATAAAATGTAAATGGGACGAAATAGAAAATGACATATATCCTATAAAAAAATGATAATCATAAGAATTAAATATATATTATTATAAAGAAAAAATAAGCAGATAGATATATAAAGAGAATTCTATATTACCAAATACAGTGTGAGATATAGAAATGATAAATTATTTTTATTAGTATTAGGATGTAATAAATTAAATAAAATACAATAATAGTAGTATATATATAAATCAGACAATCTATTAATACTGTATACAAATAAACATATAAGAAATTATTTTTCTTTTATACGACATTTTTTTAACTGTAAAATTCAATATATATTGAGGAAATAATAAATACCTTAATATATTTACAGTTTGAAAAATATGCATATTATTAATAAAATTATCTAAAATAAGTTCTTTAACAAGAAAATATATATTATTCAAAACATAATAGCATAATACGTGAATAAAAAATATGCTTATTTTCTTATTATTCAAAGAATACTACAGCACTTATATATTTTCGACTTTTTATGTATTTAAGGTAAATTTTTATGAACATTCCACAGAATTTTATTAATCCTAATTATATATACATTATATGTTTAGTATTAGTTATATAAAAAGATATATGATAAAAACATATACAATATATTTTTTAAATACATTAGGTTATGGTACATATAATATGTATAAAATATTTATATATAGTTTCGGGTAATATAATATTTTTCAGCTTATTAAATATGGCTACATCGATGAATACGCATTATATATATTTTTATCAATATACGATACAAAAAATATACATATAGAAAAAACAGATATATGTGTTTTATTTAATTTAAACGTTTATTTATATTAAAAATGTATTACAAAATATTATCTACGTGGAAAATTTTTTACAAACAAAAGATACGTAAGCGAAAAAAAAACAATATATATATATTATAACAAAAAAGTTTATACTGCACCTATATATATAGGTGTGTCTCAAAGTAAATAATAATAATAAATAACTTCGTTGTTAATATTTAAAACGTAATTAAGACTTGTATAATGTACACATAATAATATACATATAGAATAAAATGCATTATATTTATTTTTCCGTAATTCTAAAATTATTAAGCATAATCAAATGACACTATTTTTTTAAATATTCGACGTTTTTTT
>NW_004193434.1:0-2544 GCF_000321355.1 Plasmodium cynomolgi strain B
GAAAATAACCTTGCATTATGTTGATAACGGACGAAACACAATAACTCACATATATGAAAGATCAAACAGAAATTCTGAAAATATGACATACAATATTGCATATCATTCTTTTTAATATGGATTATATTCGTATAACATAAAATATTCATTTCTTTAATCATATTATACGATGTAATAGAGTAATAACACTATGCATTTCTTTAAGCATACTAGAAATACATATAAAAATAGAACAGTTATAATATTAATAACAAAAATCTGAATTGAAATTTTGACGTGTATAACTTTTGATATAAAATACAAATATACAAATTTTTTTATTTCAAGAAGTCGATGATATTAATAAAGATAACTAAATATATTTAAATGAATAACCTTAAAATGAACAGAATATAATATATAAATTTATTAAATCATACTTAAATAGAAATATTTAAATTTATTGGATGATTTATTATTTTATAGTACTTATTCAATACCTTAAGAAGTGATAGATATTTTTAAAAATATAAACTTTAATCTCTCTCTTTATATATATATAATAGAAATAAAAATAAAAGTTAATTCATCAAGTTAATAAGAATATAATAAGTTGTAAATGTACAGAATTATAACAATAATTATAAAACAACTGGATGAAAATACCTAAATCTTAACAGACACATATGTAACGAATAATTTAATATAACCTTCACTGCATAAACCATGGTTCATCAAATTATATATCAAGTTGTACTTTCACGAATGTTTTGTTTACTTATTGGACAATGATAAACTCTCAGTAATATTCTGCTTATTTTTAATATTTATAACAATAATTCAAAGTATATTATGAGTAATCATAACATTAGATAAAGTATATATAATGAATTACAATAGACTAGTTGATAATAACAAGAACGTATTGTGTATATATATATCGTATCATATTTTTATATATTATTATGCTTAAATGCCCACATTCATTTCTTAAATATTCATATTTATAATCATATTTCAATTGTAATGGCTTTATAAAAAATGAATCCTTGTTTAACTGTAAAATTAATTCATATATATAGTTGTTCTTTTAATAATCCTTACGGTTTTAAAATGTATAAATATGTTTAGTGTATATAAATGTATGTTTTATATTTATTTCTTGTTTTGTTGTTTTCTCTCTTTTTTCCATGAAATCTTGTAGCGTGCATATTTTATATAACTTATGCAATATAATAATTAATTATTTCAGGCAATATTATGCTTTTTCAAAATATACAAAAATAATTGGAATATGTTTAAGTTATTATAAAAAATATAGTCATATTGTATATCTCAAATATAATTATATGTTGAATCATAGATGATTAAATTTAATGTCTACAATTTTTATAGGAAATAATCAAAAATTTTACTTCTATTTAATTTAACATATATCTAGCAAAAGGTAATTTATTTTTGTTAGGCATTCAGAAATATAATCTAGCTTCTCCAACATTAAAAAAAAGTTTATTTCAAAGTTTTATATAAAATCATTAAATTTACACGATAATTTGTAATTTAAATGCGAATTCAATTCATAATTTGTTCACTTGTAACTAAGATGATAAAATGAAAATTTTATGATTTATGTGTAAACACAACTATATACAAAAATAGTATACTATACCTTAGTGATATAGTGATTAATAATTTTAACCTCCTAAATATTCTAAATAAATATTTCCTAATAAGAATCATTCATTTAATAAATGTTATTATTATTTCTTATGAGATTAAATAAATATTATTTTATTCTTTTAGAATTATTTAATCTTGTGTTACGTAATCCTGATTAATAATTAGATATCTCTCCCTTCTATCTACATTAAGCTATGATGTTATTTCAATTTGATTTATTGTAACAATATTACATTTTTATGAGCCATTGTGTCTCATTTTATAAATGTTACATAAAATTTTTAGAGAATCTTAAACTAATACAGAATTATGTATTTACAGTAATCATAATTACAACAAGTATACATCCATTACTGTAAAACACTAAAAAATAATGTAACAAAGTCTTTATATCATTTAAAAGAGCTAACAGAATATATAAAAATATTTAATACACACATATATATCCTACAGTGGGCTGTAAAATAAAATATATTTATTGAATATAAAAAAAAAAAATTTGTTGTTATACTTATAAAATTAATTCTCATGCTACGGTAAAAATCAATGTATTTCGAAAAAAAAATAAAAACATAAACATAAAAAAAAAATATGTTAACTTTGCTAACTAAATTAAAAACAAATATATTATCTTAACAGTGAAAAAAATATTTAGATAGGTAATTTAAAGTTTAGATAGCAAATTTCATATTTTTTGTCACCAATATATTTTTATTAGGCAATATTACGTATAAATACTAATTTAGAAATTTAACATAAAATTTGTACTAGGTTATTTTATATCATGTATTACCGTGTTTCAAGGTTTCTCAAACGGGATTATAAGCTATACGTACTCTTTTTTTCTGCATATTTATATTTCTGTCTACTTCCCTTTGCCTGGAC
>NW_004193435.1:0-2544 GCF_000321355.1 Plasmodium cynomolgi strain B
GTTTATATAAATTTTACGCAGATGTTATAAAAAGTTAAAATAAAAAAGAGGAGACTACATCATTTTTATATTTCATATATCAGGACAACACTATTGCGGAGAAAGTAATAAAATTAGTGAAATATAAATACATGTTTAGTTGCAAAAAAATGTTTCATCCATTAAATTTTTTAAATTTTTTACAAAACGAAAGCTAATCAAAAAATAAAAATAAAAAAGAGTTTTGCAATGTGTCATATTTTGTTTACTTCCATTTATCTGACGGTTACACTATGTGTAGTCATTACTCAAATTGGTCAAAAGAAAAAAATCACATGAAAGAATACATGCACAAATTTTTTTTACAAAATGTTCGTTAATGTGGTAATCACCTAATATTATGTATATGTGTCCGATGAAAACGTCATTTTTTAGTTTCTTCAATAATTCTTTACGTAATTAAATACATTTTGATGCAAATTTTAAAGGGGTAAGGCGAAGTGATCAATTTTATTATAGTGTTGTCTTTCCGCATAAGCCGGGTTGAGATTATTTTTATTAATTTATAGATAATTCACTTTGACCCGTGCCTTATTCGAATGTTTAACGCCCATTTCGAATACTTTTTCTTTGGAAAACAATTAGTTGAATGGTACTAGGGATTTTACTTCTCTAATTGTTTTTATTTACCGTGTAAGCTAAAATGTAGTAAGGAATGTATATTTATGAAGGGTTTAATTTCTACACAATGAATGTAGATGGAAGTTATCTACCACACGTTTGCACATCATTAAGCGTTATAATAAGCTAGGGATAAAGTAATATAGATTATAATTATAAATATTTACATTTCATAATGTAGGAAGATGAACATTATTTTTTGTTATGTCATTTATGTTTACCTTCTTATTTTTACACATACCATGCAACTATTTTTTTTTTTTTTTTTGTTCCTTTTTACTTACATTGAGATGTCCTTACAACATATTTTGTAAAAATGTATTGCACTAGAAAATATACAAATATGACATTAAAAAAGGAAATATGTAAATATATTTATACACTTTCGCCGTCACTAGCTTTATTTAGTTTGTGAGTATTCAACTAGCCAATTGCAAAGCAACCTTCGCCAATTATTTATGATAACGTGAAGGTTACTATTTACATTACTTAATTTTAGCACAAAATGGAGTAAGTAAACGTGGGGATAGACAGTTCAGCGATGCCATTACGTTTAGATTCACATACGAACAGGGTAGATTGAATAAAAATAAATACACAAATGTGGAGTTCACGTGTTAAATATTATACTTTTTACATAACATTAAGGGAGAGCTATTTTTTTCCTCATAAATGGATAAATTGATATGACAGCACAATGTGGACAAAATCAATTTTGAGAATAGTTCAGAGGCTAGGTTTAGGGTTTATCCAAATAGGATAGTTATTAGGAAAATAATAGGTTTAATAAAATTAATAATATATTTCAAATATCAGAAAAATTGAGGAGTAACAATAAGTTTTATAATAAAAAATAATTCAATAATTATGGAATTTGTCTTATAATTTTTCTTTTATTCCTTTTTTGGATTAATATTACCATTCTTTTTCAGTTAATATAATCCATAAATAAAAATTGGTGCTTCAGTACTTGTCGTGATAAACATACCAATGGTGTTCGTATAAATCATAAAGAATCTGAAGCTGTACCACATCATACAAATGATGGTAGATATTTAAGTTTACTTAGTAAGGATACGCTTGAAACCATAGAAATAGTGAATTTTATTTTTTAGTGTTATCAATAATTATTGTTATATTCGTTCTTCTTTATATAATTTTAAAATTTATAAAATACAAAAGATTAAAAGTTGGGAAAGGTAAAACGGGTATAAAGGAATATTATCATTTTTGCAAAGAACTAATTACAGAATATGATATTTGAAACATTCCTGATGACACAAGATTTATAATTAATATATAAATTAGTAATTGTATATAAATATACATATATAGGTTTTTTTAAATATGAATAATTAAATTATGTATTTTTAATATGTATATCATATGGAATAATTGGTAGTTTATTCGTAGTTTAAAATAGATGTTTCTTTCTTAATAATGTTGTTTCATTAGATATATTTATTGTGATATATAAAAATATGAAATTATGTAATGTATTTTTCCGAAACTATTATATCATTTTACAATTAACCTAGGTAGGTGTGATAGATTATATTATCATATTAAATACATGTTTATTAAAATTATTATGTTGATTCTAATTTAAAATTTGTCTACAATCTGAATGCGCAAATGAAATTTTTTTTATGTGAAATATAGTTCGTTGTTTATCATTTTATTGTAATTAATAATTACTATTATTTAAGAGAAATAAAAAAATATAGGTTACATTAACGATAATTCTTATTGTTATGTTCTATTTTTAACAGAAATATCTATATACATTGATTATCCTTTTCTTATTTATAATATTGAATTTGCATATAAAAGAAATGTTTTTGCAATTGTATATAGAGAGACTTATAAAATATCTTCGAAATT
>NW_004192842.1:0-2540 GCF_000321355.1 Plasmodium cynomolgi strain B
TAATGATATATGACATAATCTAATGTAAACTAATAGAATAATTAAATATTAAAGGGATGTCATAAAAACAAATTAATGGTTTTTAAGTAGTAATTTTTTTTTTTTTTATTTGTAAATGTTTATGTTTTTGAAATAAATAATACATCAAAGGATTTATAAAAATTACAAATAATTTTAAATTATTCGGTATTGTATAGTATGATTAAAATAATTCCATATAATAACATAGACTCAATAAATAATTTCTTTCTTATATAATATTAAATAATATATTTCTTAATAATATTTAATTAATTTTTTTAAATGAATTACGTAAATAATGCTGTCATGAAATATGCGTTAAAATAATTAAGGAATATTTACTTATTAATATATACATTTATTTCTAATTTATTTTTTATAAAAACCCAGCAAACTTGATTTTATGCTAGCTACTTTTTATGTATAAATATATCTACATTTACTTATTTTACTAATCATTTTATCATTCATTACATTATTGCAATGGCAGTTTCAATAATGGAGAATGTATGTTTATTATTAATATGCAAAATAATTACATATAGCATATTATATATTATTATATTATTAATTTTTTGTCATGAAATTTGTTTTCTTTAAAAAATTATACACGTATTTACATATTTATAATTTTATTTTAAGGTTCCCTTTTTAGAAAAATTTGGAATAAGTATAAGTTAGATGATGATTTGGGGAATGATGGACCTGGTATCTTACCATTATGCAATATATTTCATCTTTCTATCGATAACTTTGCAGCGAAAAAAATAGATATTTGTACAAAACTTTTAAGAAATTTGAAGGTGGAACGTAATAGAGATATAACAAATGACGGCGTTTCTGAATACTGTTACTATATATACTATTGGTTATATTATAATATGAAGGTACATAATATTCCTGTCGTTATTATTGACAATATATTAGATGAATCATTTAAAATAATAAAACGAAAAAATAATGCTTTCCTTGACTGTTCTTCATACATGTTAAAGGATGGCTTACGTGAACCAGAAGACTTAGTAATGTTAAGAATATTTACTAATGAGATTGATGTTACTAAAGAAATATTAAACAAAAAATGTAAATCTAAAATATGCTCTTGTAATGAATTTATCAAACCATTTGTAGATTCATATAGAAATATAAATAATTATTGTCCAAATGGTACCATTACGGGGGTCAATATGATTACCTGTCTTGCAGTAAAATCGTTTAAAGATCTTTATGAGCGAAAACGTTCCAGTGAATGGAAAGAATATAAATTACCCGATTTATCTTCTAGTACTGATGAAAATATAAATATTGAAGGATGCGTGTCGCAGATAAATGGAAAAGAATTAAGTTTAGATCAAGGTGACCAATTGGATAGTTATACAGGATCCACAACACTAACAGAACGAGTAGGAAAAATAGTGCCTACAACTCTTGGAACAATAGCTGGAGTATCATCCGTTTTGGCACTTTTATATAAGGTTATCACAAATTTTTATTTAAGCATATTAAAAATATTGCTTAACGATGATTGTGTGATGTTCTCATATTATATGACAATAATATTATTTATTTTAATATATAATCCTTCCTCCTTTAAATTAGTTTACTCCTTTAGGTTCATGGATAAATATAAAAATACTAGGGAAGAATAAATTATTAGAAAATATGAAAAAAAATGAACAAGAATTTCTATCAAACAGTGCACACACTCGGGATATAAATTCAGGTGATATGATATATCGTATAAAATATAATTCTCTATTAAATGAGTAACTTTTCCTTAACTCCCTCTATCTACATACATTTAAATGTATTATCTTATTTTGTAAACATCATGTAAACTGTAATACCATTACTAAATAATATAAAAAAACTGTTGCGACAAATTATTTAGTAATAAAAATATAAAAGAAGGAACAATTCACAAAATACTAACAAATAAGGAAATGCTTGTAACATTCTTAGATCATTATAACATTATACTTATACATACTGTTAAGGGCATTAACAAAAATACATGATATAATAAACTAAGGTCCCATGAAATAAATTATACTTTAATAATAAATATGTACTAATAATTTAAATGAACCATTTATATGTAATTCACGAGATAAATCAAGTTTATTTATAAATACACGTAAATAAGTTTCAAAAGGATTCCACCCTAAAATTAAATAAATAAAAATATAACAACGTAACCTAGGGAATATTTTATAAGTATATTTATTACATTAATATATCAAAAAATCGAACGTAAAATTATACAAGAAAATGCTCTAACATAAAAATCAAACCTAGAAAAATTTAGTAATATTAAAATATCTAACACATCTCTCCTTCTCTTCAATTAAAGTTTAAACATATATAATAATTATACATCAATGAGTTATGAACTCATACTACTATATTAATGTAATTATACATTTTAATAGGGTTTACATAAATTATTTGGATATTATCAAAAAAAGAAACCATTAAAGGATATATACTATATTATTAAAGTGAGTATATAAAAATTC
>NW_004192843.1:0-2536 GCF_000321355.1 Plasmodium cynomolgi strain B
AAAATGTAGTTTTGTTTTAACAGGAGATACGCAGTCAACCGAAAATTGAAGAAAAGCGGAAAAGTTCGTAATTATTATTGTAAGCCATGCGAAAGATTTAAGGAAATTTGTAATGGTGCTGCTCACGATATTTGTAGAAAAATTAGAAATAACTTAAAGAATATATATTCTATTTCTCCTGGTAAAGAAAGAAAACAACATTGCTTATATTTCAAATATTGGTTCTATGAAAAATTGATGAATTTGTTTAATTCTGAATCGGGCAGTAAATGCTTTAACAGTATTATTACAGAATTTGACCATTTTAAAGTATATGCATATTATGGTTATATTGATTTTAGTTGTCAATATGATTTATACCGTATTAATATGAACAATTTAAAAACACATGTAGAAAAAAATATTTGCATGATTACTTTAATAATTACGATATGATTGATAATTCGATTAGAAAATGTAAGAAATTATATAATGACATATATAAGGAATATTTGAATTCAATTTTTAAACTTTACATAAAGTATAAAAGCGATGAATGTTCTTCTGATGATTATAATTATTTGTATAATAATTGCGAAAACTTTTTTGATCCTCATGAATATTATAATCCACAAAATCTTTTATCTACACTAGAAAGCTGTATTCCTGGACAAGAAATACCTAAAAATATAATAAATGAAAAATATTTAGAACTGGAAAATAATAGCCCCAAAATAAAATTAAAATGTAGCGAAGGTAGTTATTGGATCGATGATAAATTCGTACGTAGCATGATATGCACTGACAAGCAAAAAGGAGATATAGAACATGTTTCGATGAAGGCATCTCCAAGCTTTTCATATTATCAGATTATCTTCAATGGTATTTTTTACATTACTTGGTGTATTTTTTTGTTGTTCCTGTTTTTCAAAGTATAAATATTATCATGAAAACGATATATATTATATAAATTTTATATTTATTCCCCTTAATAATATAGAACATTAATATATATATATATTTCTATTTTACATTTTCTATGAATACATTAGATTACCCCTTGTAGAAACGTGTTACACACAAGTTCAAAGAAGAAAAACATGATTGATTATAATATAAATATGGAGAGTACCGCACGCCCATTAGAATATAAATCAGAATCTGGACAAATGAATGAAAGTAATAAGCGCATACATATATCATATCACACTAAGTAAATAATATACACAGCAAAATCATATATAGTATAAGGATATGAAAAATAACTATAAAGGTTATCCTTTAATATTAAATTTAAATAAATATAAAATGAAGAATATTAAAAAGATACTTGTCATAGAGTTATCTATATAACAGTTGAATATTTTAAATCTGCTTTCATTCGCCAATTTTAAAGCATATAATTTTAAATGTAATATTAAATATGTAACATAATAGTTTTGCAAAAGATAAAAAAAAATGTGCCAACATCTTTATGATAATATTTTATGATGAATATTTTTATATAATTTCCTAAATAGGGTAAAAACGAAATATTATAATTAAACAAAAGGGGATGAAGAAAATTTTAGAAGAATATTTAGCATAATAAAAATAATAATTTATACAGAAGAACATAACTCTTCGCTTGTTATAAAGAAAGGTATAATATTATTTTTATAATATTCTATAAAATAAAGAAACCAATTAATGAAAAATACACACCATATTTGAATAAACTAAATTAACATATATAGAAAAACATGGAATACATTATGGTGCCTGCATATACTATTAAGTACTATTATATTGCTGAAAAATAAATATAGCATGATAGTTATTGATCTTTTAATATGGAAGCATAATTTATTGTGTGACAAATTTTGCACAGTTTAATATATGGTAATAATGCATAAGATGATTTATATAATGTAGTAGATAACTAATATTTTAAATATTAAATTAAGTATATATAAAAAGTTATTGGAAAAAATATTATTATACTTATATTTATTCAATGATATACATAATTAAAAAATATAATTTTAAAAATAATATATGTAATTTTAAGGATTAATAAACCAAGATTATTTTAATAAGAAATAATTCGCATATGATAGGTACACAATTTTTTCATAGAAAAAAAAAAAATTAAAATCATAGATTATCATGTAATAAGTATAATAAATAAAAAACAAGGCAACGTGAATAATTTTTGATCATTTTATTATTTTTCATATCGTATATTTTATATGTTATTCTTTGATTAATTTGCCGTGAATGGATTTTTCTGCAGTTTGTATTAATAAGGAATATGAAAATGATATAATATTTTTACTATAGAATATTCGTAAACAAGAAAACATTCGAAGTACATTGTTATGTGAACAACATATATTCTATTACATATAAAAAAATATATTCTCATTAATTATAATGTAGAATATAATGTAATTATAGATTATTCCAAGCTTGGCGTAATATGGTATAATACTATCAGAAAGTGGAGAAAAATTAAATTATACATAATTAATTACAGAAATATGAAGGTTTAAGGTGGACAACACATTAATGATGT
>NW_004192844.1:0-2536 GCF_000321355.1 Plasmodium cynomolgi strain B
GTTGATCTCTAAATTAGGTCATAAAATTCCAGGTTACATATTAGGTGTTATGCCAAAATCTTTCTTCTTATGTCATTAAATAATAAATATAATTTGTGTGTGTCTCATCAATATATTTGATATAATTTTTTCTGTAGCATCATCGTTAATATATATTAACATATGTTTTTCTTTATTATTTCTTTATATATCAGCATAATTGTTTTTTTATACATAAAATTCTGCTTATTTTGTCTAATCATAATTCATTTTACATTATTAGCTATTTTTATTTAAAAAAAAAATTTAGCAAGGATGATATGCTATATAATGTTCTCCTTCCACGTTATGCGGATTAAATGATTCATTTGTTTGAGCGAATAATATGTTTTCTCCTTCATTTAGGTTATTTAACGTATATTTATTCCATCCAAAAACGTTTCGTAACCGACTTCCTAAGGGTGTAAACTTGTAAATAAAAGAATAATATGAAAAGTATATAATATACTTATTTATATTGATGCGTATAGCAAATAAATTATTAAAAAGTTTATACAGTTAGTATGTTTTTATTAAAATTTTATTTACTTTATATAAAAGGCCAGATATCATGGAAGTTGCAGCTACTCCCAGGGACACATAGCCAAATGTTTTTGTAGAATCAGTATTATTACAAGAAAATTCTGTATGATCTGATAAACGACGATCATCCAAAAATTCTTTTTTTTGTTGTTGTGCTAAAAGTTTTTCTATTTCACATTTTAATTTAGGTACCAAGTTTTCCGGGTTGTAATATTTACATTTTTCATAGAAAACATTATCCTCATCCTTAAATGCTTGAATATATAATTCTTCAAATCGTTCATAGAGTGGAGATTTTTTTTTGATGTATTTTTCATATTTATCGCATTTTCCATCACTAACATCAGTTAATTTATTAAATTCATCATAATCGACGAAATAATCATAAAGATCCTTACTATTTTTTAAATGATCGTATGAACGTACAGTTATCCCATGCAGGCAATTATAGGCTTCTAATTTATTGGCATCTGTAAAAACATTGCTTAAAATAAGCATAAGATCACCATAAGCAATAAAAGCGTTTTTAAGATCATGTTTAAAGTGTTCAAACAACTTTTCATATATCCAAAGGCTCAAAAGGTTACAATGGTGATCCTTCAAAGGACCTTTATTTTCTTTTTCATAATTAGTTTTTAGATATTTTACAAGCTTTCCACAAATTTCCCAAAGTTTTGAATCACTTTTGTGTTGAGGTTGCAGTAAATTACATTTATCATTATCTTCTCCTAATTCGTTAAAGGAAGTTTCCAATTTATTATAGAAATTTTCCGATGTTAATTTCATTGAAGGTGTTTTCAGGGTTTATATTTCAGGGTTTAGGTTTATGGATCAGGGTATAGGGTTTATGTTCATGATTTAAGTTTCAGGATTTATGTTTTTGTATAAGTACTACTGTTCTGATTTTGTGTTGTTAAGCGGTGTTCAAGGTTTTTTGGGCATATGTTTTAAGGTTCCCCTTCAGTGCTCATATTTTATTTTTAGGCTTCAGATTTTAGTATATATTTTTATGTTTCTTGTTTTTGGTTTAGGGTTCGTGGTTTTGGTTTATATTTTGGGTTTTAGTATTAGTGTTCGCATTTATGTTTATATTTCTGTTTTATATTTCATGTCGGTTTTATGGGTTACGTTGAATGTATTTTGTCAGCATATGGCGTTTTTACAAAATAATATTGTTGTATATTTTTTTATAACGTGGATTGAAGTAATAAAATAAGTAGCACAATCATATTTCAATATGCGGGTAAATATACATTTGCATGTATCCTTATATGAATTAAAAGTATTTCCATTATTTTACAAAAAAATTGAACTTGGATTTGTTGCACCGTAAAAAATATTTTTGAATGGTTTTATAAGAAAATAAAAAAAAATAAGTCTGGTCCCTTTTTTCACGGCAATTTTCAAATTAGTAGTGAGAGCGTCAAGCATGCAAAAAAATGTGAGAATATATATATATGTAGATACTTGCGTGGACAGTTACGCAGAAAATGCTTCCGACCTTTTTTCCAGCAGGGCTACCATATTTCTGGCGCGCCCAGTTTTCATTTCACTCTAGGGGAAGCTGTTGTGAGGTTGTATTTGCGAGCAAATCAGCATCACCCCCAAGCAGGCATTATATACATATGTAATAATATGTATGCACTATAGAGGGCGTTTTTTTATTTTCCTTCACGATGGCACGCTTTTCTGTAAGCGCTATATTCCCATCGTTAGCAGTTGCGCGCAGCGGAGAGAGCATATGTCTTGGGTAAAAAATATGCTGCGCGAGTATGCCATACAAATAAGAAGTAGTAATGTGCCTTCTTGAAATACGATAAAAACATTTCCCTGAGCACATAAATAAATAGTGCACTTCCTGGGCTGGCCTTCCTTCTGCCTCTAAGCGCGTATATATATTACATATATAATACCCCCCTTAATCTCCTTCCTTCGAAAGAGGACTACTTGGAACGGCGCGTTTGTTAAACTCCCC
>NW_004192845.1:0-2532 GCF_000321355.1 Plasmodium cynomolgi strain B
TAACAATGAATATATCTAATGAGACAATATTATTATGCAAGGAAGATTCATTTTAAACTACGAATAAACTATCAAGTAACCCACATGATATACATATTCACAATACATAATTTAATTATTCATATTTAAAAAAATCTATATATATGTATATTTATATACAATTACTAATTTATATAATAATTATAAATCTTGCATCCTTTGTAGTTTTACAATATATCATTTTGCTGTAATTAGTTCTTTGCAAAAGAGATAATATTCCTTTATACCCCGTTTGCTTTTCCATCTTTTAATTTTGTGTATTATATAAATTTAAAAGATATATGAAGAAGAACGAATATAACAATAATTATTGATAGCACTAAAAAAACAAAATGCACTATTTCTATGGTTTCAAGTGTATTTTTGCTAAGGTAAGTTATATATCTACTATTATTTGTATGATGTGGTACATCTTCGGATTCGATAAGTTTTACAGGTCACTACGTGTATGCTTATAATGACAAGTACTGAAGAACAAATTTTTTATTAATGGATTATATTCACTAAAAAACAACGGTAATATTAATCCAAGAAAAGAAATAAAAGCAAAAATTATAAGACGAATTACATACTTATTGGCTATTTTTTCATTATAAAACTTATTATTATTCCTCAAATTTTCTGATATTTCAAATATATTATTAATTTTATTAAACATATGTTTTTCGTAATAACAATCAAATTTGGATTAATCCTAAACATTAACACTAAACCCATAAAAATGCTAACAGAAGTTACTTACAGTTATTTGTTTATTACTCTATGATTAATTAATCTCTTTACCATAATCTTCATGATAATCTTTTTTTGTTAATTTTTTTTTTTTATATATATCATGTGTGCTTTTATTAATTATGGATATAATAACTATTTTTAGTACATTAGACAAAAATAAGAATAAAATAAATATATATTGTAATATCAGGCACATATGTTTAACAAAATTATAAAAACTATTAATTAAAAACCCAGTATGTGTTTAAATTTTTTATTGCTCTTGTTTCTTCAAAATAACTTATTAGTGACATTCATTATTTATTTAACAAATATCAAGATTATATGTTTTTATCTTATTATATAAATATTGTTTTATGTGATAATTTTGTCATTTAGAGTTTTTATAATTATATGCACGCTTTTTTATTGTTTATAATATTAATAAATTTATTATTATTGGTAGCAATACTCCTGAGTTTTTTTATTTCATTAACTACGGTTTATATAAAGTATTATTATTCCACATTATAACATATTATGTATGTTCCATAGAATGATAAGTAACGCTGTATGTATTTTTAGAATTTTTATTTGACAATTCAGAGGGATGTGATATATGATGTATTTCTTTGTTTAAATTATCCCAGTTTTTTTTCTTAGTTCTTATACGAGTTGTAAGGTATGAACCCAAAGTAGTAAACTATTATTCAAAAAAAAGAGGAGGGGTATTAATTTTAATATTTTTATATTAATAATATTATATTAAAATGTATAATATACATACATTAATATTAAATTGTTACAAACCTTATAAAGTAGAAATAATATAGAAGTTATTAATATTATAGCAACTGGAACTGAAATCAGTGCTATATTAGACTTTATGGGGGATGGTAGATATTTGTATTTTACATCGCACTCAGTGTCATCTTTCATATGAGAATGGTAAATTTGTCTAAATATTTCTAATTCATTACAGTAATCTGCATTTACATCTCTATTGCAATCGTTTAAAACTTGCGTATATAAATGAACACATTCTTGAACGCATTTGCACTTCTTACTTTGACACTCATTATTATTTTTTAACTGATCAAATTTATAATATAAATTATATATCAATTTTAAATTTTCAGTTATATTATTTCTAATGAAGATATCGTAGATAACTTTCATTATGGAATTTGATTTAACGTCGTATGACTTCAACAATTTTCTGTAAATATCTAAGGAGACCTTATAATTCGACCCGAATAATTCATTATCATTTATCCAAATGTATAAATATAAAATGGCTTGTGCTCTATTAAGGTAAATATCATTTCCTTCAGAAGTATTTTCTTCATCTATATATTCTAGGTATCTCATAAATTTTTTACAATAAGATATAAAAGAACTATCGGATATACTATTCTCAGAAATAAAACTACTACATCTGTCTTCATACACATCAACACGATTGTTAAAATTATCATTAAATATAGTCAAGGTTTTATTGAATAACCTTGTGAAGTTATACTAAGAAAATACAAAAATACAGCATCAATAAGTGAAATAAAAAAAAATTAAATTATTATAAATAATTAAAAATTTTATAAAAATAGTTATATATTAAAATAATATTCTCTATATTAATATTATTAAGATATAAATCTACATACAATTGTATCATCCATTATCACAGATATTAATATTTTCCCTTTCTAAAAAATAGTATTAATTAATAATAACCCTTATTTAAAAAACCATACATATATAAAAAATTAATTTCTAATT
>NW_004193436.1:0-2532 GCF_000321355.1 Plasmodium cynomolgi strain B
CTTAAAAGGAAAACAAAGTGTCGGTAAAAATGTTTATAATTTTCACAAAATAAATTTTAATTTTTTTGCGTTACATTACAATATTATGATGAAATGTATAATGCATTAATAATATTTTTAATTTAAAAAAATAGGCATCTTATAAACGTAAAACATGTCTTATATGTCATTATAAAATATTTCGCAAAATTATAAGTATCATTATAGAAGATAAAATATTACAAAAAAAAAGAAATATCAATTATATTATAATTGAGCAATAAAAGAAATTAATATACTTTATATAAAAATAAACGTTCAATTTTTTTCGCTCGTTGATAACATATCGCATAGAAAAAATATTTAGTGCACCCTAAATCCTGAACCACTGCCAATTTGGTAGTATGTTCACTCCATATTCAACTTTTCTTCCCACATTGGAGTTTCTTCCTACCCACAAATTGTTAAAAATTTATTTTATGACAAATGTGAATGAACGACCACTTGCTTTTCTTTTCTCCGATATCGTTTGTTAAATGAGGTGATGCATCTCCATTTGCCTACCCATCCCGAGTGTTTACTTGCTATATGTTTTTTTGAGGTGATGTTCCTTTACTCCCCAAAGACCTGCAACTTATATTACCGTGGCGAATTCTTATACTAAGGCCTCTTTTCTTTTCCCTCCATTGATTTTTTTTGAAAAACATTTAGCATTTTTTCTGCATAATTATTTTATGATCCCACCCATCTGCGTTTCATATTATTTTGAAACATTAGCTTCATAATTGTATGCATGACACTTATCGGCAGAAGAGGTGCGCTTGTTTGTTTGCATTGCAACTTCGAGAAGTTTCTCCAACGTAACATTCCGTTGGCGGGGGTTTAACAAACGCGCCGTTCCAAGTAAGCGGCTTTCGAAGGAATGAGATTAAGGGTGGTAACATATATACATATATATAACATATATACGAGCTTAGGGACGGAAGGAAGGCCATCCTAGGCAGTGCACTACTTATTTAAATGCGAAGGAAATTTTTTTTTTCAATATTTCGTCATGGCACATTACTACCCCTTATTTTTATGGCATAATCGTGCAGCATATTTTTTGCCCATGGCATGTGATATCTCCGCTACGCATAACTCTTAACGAGGGGAAAATAGCCCTTACAGCAAAATGTGCCATCGTGAAGAAAAAAAAAAGAAACGCCCCCCACAGTGCATACATATTATTACATATGTATATAATATCTGCTTGTGGGTGATGCTGATTAGCTCGCTGCAACAACTTCAAATGACCCTCCCCTGGAGAGAAACGATAACTCAGGGCTCCAGGAGGATACTAGCCATGCTGGAAAAAAAGTCCAGAAGCATTTTCTAATTAACCGCCAAACTCCTAAAAACATACAAATATATAAAAATATATTACTGAGCTCTTGACCATCTCACTACTAAATTGAAAAATGCCTTTAATAAAGGAGACTAACCTTCTTTGATTATTATTTTTCTTTAAAACATTATGAATATATTTTACATTCGTACAAATCCCCAATTTAAATTTATTTTAAAAAGAATTAAAAATTTTTTCTTTCAACTGAAGATACAAGCACATATATATATAAACGTATTTTGATTTATCATCCTGCTAGATATATTTTACATTTCATCAAAATAATTAAATAATATAACTCAATCGGCATTTGAAAATATGTAATGTGATGACATATAAATAAAACCTAACCCCTGAACCCTGAGAACTATATACTGAACCGTAAAGTTAAACCAAAATCTAAAAATAAAATAAAAAAACAATACCCTAAACATAAAAATAAACATAAAAATAAACATAAAAATAAACATAAAAATAAACATAAAAAAAGAAATCAAAACTCATAAATATTAATCTATAACCCTAAACCCTGTAACCTAAACTAAAAACTAAAACCTGAACCCTGAACCATAAAACCTAATACTAACCCTTCGAACACTAAACTTTATAATTTGAAACTAAACCCTAAATCCTAAATGCTAAATATGAACCCTGAACCTTAAACCCTAATCCCTAAACCTGGGGAAAGTTCCTTACGCACCTATTCTAACCGCATAAATAATTTCTTTTATAAATTTATTATACATACGAACACATATATAGATATACATTTCAACGTAGGGAACATAGAACAAAAAAATGGCACCGGAAGTGCAGGTTGGTTATTCCTTGTTTAGAGTGGATGCATAAATATTATGAATACAGTAATTTATACGCAATGGAATAAAAATGTAAGAAATACATGAGAAGCACTTACTTATATATTTTAACTCCATGGTGAATTATACTCTTAGGAACAACAAGTATATAAGTTACCCTCACAAGAAATATACGGTCAATTCAAGGAGAAAGGGGAGAACTGTGTACCCGGTGGAAGGGGAAAGAAGAGCAAACAGGATATAGTGAGAAATGTGAATTTTGCCCTGGTATTAAAAGGAATAAAAGATGGAAATGTAGCCACAGAAATTGTCAATGCCTGGTGCCACGCGTGTTCACTGCCGGATGAC
>NW_004192846.1:0-2529 GCF_000321355.1 Plasmodium cynomolgi strain B
CCTATCGATTCCTATATTTTAATATTTACCCTAATCCTAAACCTAAACCCAGAATCCCAAACTACCTTACTAATAAAAAATGTATTTATACTTCAGTATATAAAATTTTATAAATGGTTGACCGAAACTATTCTCTCATATTGCGTAGCATAATATTAAGAAACATAAAATTTTTGCATCACTTAACGTTGATTTTATATATATATATATTAAGCATAAGCATACATATACGATTAAAAGAATGGATAAAATACTTGATATTTTGATTTTATCGTCTCGAAGATATGTATTATATTTAACATGTTACTGAAAAAGATATTGTAGTATAAATTTATTTAACGGCATAATGATATATTATTCTTCCGTTATAACATGTACATTAAAGGATATGTCACCAATTATTTATTTTATAATTTTTGTTTGTAAAAATTAAAGGGTTATGTGTAAAAAGTACAATTTTAATCTTATTGCATATTTTTAATATAATATAATTATACAGTTAGTATATATTTATAAATAATATCTATTACTTATTAAATGTATTGATTCAACATTTCATTACAAGCGAGAAATTTTTATAAAGAAATATATTACAATAGAAAAATAATATAAAAATAAATATGCATAAAATAATAATTGTAAATAAATATAGGTAGACTTTTTATTGTTGCTAAAATAATTAATAAATTTATAATAATTATAGGAACATAAATAAAAAAAAAATTTGTTTTTTCATATAATGTAACACCTATTTCCATTTTTTAAAGCATAATTGTATTTTATATTTTTTAAAACATAAACATAGCAGGATTACATAGTACATAAATTAAAAAATTTAAAGAAAAATTCATACTTATAAATATATGTTTTTTTTCTTAAATTTGTAAAAAAATAAAATACTAAAGTATTTATTTTGACAGGTATATTTACATAATTCATTGAATTATGATAATTTATTTATCTATTTGATACATATTACATAGTATATAATAGATATAGAAGAATTGAAGAGTCAGGCAAGTTCAATATTTTCCATCAAAATAGTAATTTATAATATATATTTTGCATAGTATTTTATTATACATTAATATATTAAGGTTGGTAGCTTTATAATTAATTTTTCCTATTTACATTTCTATTTCAAATTTTAGTGTTCCTTTTTGAAGGATATTTGGAGTATGCATCATGATTTTATTCAAAATGTGAGTGGAAGCAAATATACGCAGAATTTAAATGTTTTTGAACAGGGTAAGTTTTTTACCGATCCTAATATGAATGAGTATAAAAACATATCTATGAAACTTTTTCGAAATTTGTTGTTATTAGCTGAGCGCAATTATAAAGGTGAAAACTTTTTTAAATATTGTGATATATTATACATTTGGATATATTATGAAATAAAGAAAAGGGGTCTTACTAATTCTATTATTGAAGCATCTTTTAAAGAGTTAGTTAAATATATAACGGAAAACCTTAAAAAACTATCTTGTCCTTATTTCTCATTTCATGAAAAAATTCAGAAACCGGAAAAATTAATAAAATTACGCTTATTCCAATATAATACATCTACTTTTCAAAATATATTGAATGATATACATGAGCCAAGCAACTGTTGGTGTCTAGAGTATGTCTATGAGTGTATTAATATATATAAAGATATGAATAAGGAATTCTGTGCAACGAAAGAAAAAATGATCACTTACAAGGATACTTGTAACATACTAGAAAATTTTAATACAATTTATTCTAATTATTTTCGTGAAGAAAATAAGGTAATTTATGAATTACCACTTTTAACTGATACTACTACTGCTACTCATACTCCCACTTTTACGCATGTAACTAGATGTTCATCGAATAAGGAGAAATCAGAACCATATTCCAGTGCTGTTGATCAATCAAGCAGTCCTAAACATACTAGTATATCCACTGCTGTTGGAACAATGGCTGGAATACCTCCCTTTTTAGTGCTAATATATAAGGTTATAATAATATATAGTTGAAATTATAAACAATATATAGCACAAATATACACGTTATAGTTTTTATTCTATAATTATATATATATTAATATATATATATATATATATATAAATTCTGTATTAGTTTACCCCAATTGGAACGTGGTTTCGGTCCAAAAATGAAAGAAGTACAGACGTATTCAAAGATTTAGACGAAGAAATAGAAAAAGAGTTATATTTTCCTAGACATGAAAATGCAGTTATAAATTCTAATCAAGAAAGACATAACGTGGCTTATGGACCAATATGAATCTGTAATCTAACACATAATATTCTGTGAATTTCATAGTTTATAGTACAAGCTTTGTTGAAAAAATATTGCTTACATTCCTTAGCAAATAAGAATTTAATAAAAATATGATTTATTCATAACAAAAATAAAGTACACATGTTATGAAATAGAAAAAAAACTTATGATATATATCAACGAAGGTTTAGAGAAATAAAATAAGCATAATTATAAAATGTAAATAAATATATATGTAATTATATATTACGTAATAGAGTA
>NW_004193437.1:0-2529 GCF_000321355.1 Plasmodium cynomolgi strain B
CTTGAACGTTCATGTGAATAATTAAAAAGTTATTTGCATGTCGATGGTCGCAAAAAAAAAAAAAAAAAAAAATTGCAATTTTGCGGCAAAATGGCTTTTTCTTATGACATGGCAGAAAAAAAATTGGGTTATTTTATGAGTACTGCCGGGTGATAGTGGCGCAATACGCGCATAAAAAAAAATATGTATATATAAAATTATATATAAATTATATATATTATTTTATATATATATATAATTATATATATTTTTTTTCACTTTTGCGCACATAATATATATAATTTTGCACGTTTGCTGCACTACGAACATATTTTTCGCGAGCATGTCCGCCAGTTGCGCCTTTTCAGTAGCGGCAAGCGCTAAAATGTTCAGGAGCAAAATGTGACAAAACACGGATGCTGGGGAGGTATCACTTTTAAAACGGATTTTTTCCAGTTCACCATTTTTTCACCGACATGCGGTGACACCCCCCCGGCTGCGAAAATTTGCACGCTTATTTTTTCATCGTATATCTTGTGGGCAAAGTGCCAATGCGCGCCTGCGCATGTGTGATGTGACACGCTCGATATTGTAACATATATAAAACACGTAATATGTATAATACGTAATATGTATAATACGTAATATGTATAATACGTAATATGTATGATACGCAATATGTACAATATGTAATATGTATAATACGCAATATGTACAATACGTAATATGTACTATACGTACATTCACGCACATGTACATCACCGAGAGGGCATGTACGCAATCACCGAACGTACGTACACGCCGCGCACCCGGCGTACCTACCTCCTCGCCATGCACACACAAAATAACGGCGGAAAAAGTACCCCAATTTTCGTTGTTCTGTTCAACCCGGAGGCACTTTCACAAATTTTGTGGAGGCGCTTCGACATTAAAAAAGCAGTGCAAAACGAAAGGTCCAAACGTGTTAAAAA
Organism: Plasmodium cynomolgi strain B; assembly: GCF_000321355.1. Lineage (NCBI taxonomy): Eukaryota > Apicomplexa > Aconoidasida > Haemosporida > Plasmodiidae > Plasmodium > Plasmodium cynomolgi. Next base: position 951 of record NW_004193437.1, read on the forward strand.
AAAAACTTTTCCGTAAAAATATCCATTTTAGCTGTTTCGGAAAAAAAAAAAATAGCCCACCTTCTGCCATTTATGCCCTCCAAATGAGGTAGCTTTTTCAAATTCTAAAAAAAATATGCACAGGTCAGGTAAAGAATATAACACTTCAAGTGTATACATGTGTGCAGGGGCATATATGACCAGTTTTGTAACCCTTCGAAAAAAACACCAAAATGTATGCACCTCTGTGTAGTTATAAATATGCACGTATGCCAACCCTATGGTGGGCTCATCAGCCAAAATGTCGAAGGAACTCCCACTGCATACATCACAAAGCTGCACAGGTAAAACCATTTAAATAATGCCACTAAATGTGCGCGCATGGGAATTCTCTTTTTTTGAGGAAAGTCGTGTGGCTAAATTTTAACATATTAAATAGCATCCCGCATACGCATACATATATGCGCGCTCGAAATATCTGCATACGTGTGGTCTCCACGTGGCGCAGAATTATGCTCCGTTGCTCCCCCGTCGTCAAAAAGTAAGAGACCTACATGATCGTTTCGTTCAATCCGTGCAAAGGTAACACCCTTTATGTAACAAACTATCCCCTTGTTAATCCTGTTTTTCTTTATTCCCCATTTGTGAAAATGATCCACGAACGTTCCGCTAAGTAACCATATGGCATTTAAAAAAACGTGGTTAGCATCGCTATACGCATTACGAAATGGGTACTTCTTTGTGGTGAGTTCCCGAGAGGTGTTTGTTTCCCACGTCAGGTAAAGAGGCAAAAAAAAAAAAAAGCCGCGTATATTTTTAAGAAGCATATATTTGCCTCGATTCGTACTCGTTGATCAATCCCATTTCGGCAGTTACCGTTTTCATAAGGACGAAGGGGAATTGAAAAAATGAAATAAAGCAGCGGCCATAATGGTAACAATTAAAGGTGTGGTGTTTTTTTGTTCACCACCTTTGTCCATTTGAAACGTGAGTACGTTTTTCTGCCACATGTTTTGGGCGAAAAAAAAAAGGCGCACAAAGGCTCCTGTGATCGTTTATGAGCTAGCTTAACGGCATGAAAATGTTAAAGTATGTTTTTTCCCTGTCTTTGTCCTTTAATCGCGCAGTGTTGAGGCCGTTCTAACATCTTAAGCAAACGACAGTCTTTTTTCTTTTTTTTCCGTTTCACTATGACCCAGTTGGGTACTTGGGAAAGTCTTTCTCACGCTACGTTCGTGGCATGCATCCGCGGCATGCGCAGTGTGTGTATGCGGCGTGAACTCGTCTGCGCGCCCACGCATCCACTCATCAACGCATCAACGTATCCACGCATCCACCCATCCACTCATCCGCCCATCCACTCATCAACGCATCCACGCATGTCCACACACCCCGTCCAGATATACGCATGTCACCATATGGGCCAGAAAAAATTGCCATGCCGATAAATCCACGTATAAACAAACAAAACGGTTGCAAAACAACACTCCATAGAAAAAAAAAAAATCCATGCAAATGGGATACACTCAATTCATTGTGTAAAAAAATGCAGAACATATTTGGGACAAATCGCGCAACTTGGTTCACCCTCCGGGGGATT
>NW_004193438.1:0-2525 GCF_000321355.1 Plasmodium cynomolgi strain B
CAAAAGATGGAATAAACATTAAGCTACATGAATATAATTTTTTTGTTGTACAATGAAGAATCATTAAGTAAATTTTATGGTTCAGTGTTTAAGGTTTAGGTTCAGAGTTCAAGGGTTAGGTTTGATGTATCGGTCAGCACGTTTGTATTCGCAAAAGCAGATTTGGGTATTTTATTTTATACTTTGGCAGGAATGCAAAAAACAACTAGCAGGAACGTAAGTTAAAATGCGGGGAAATGTAGATATGCATGTATCTTTATATGAATGAAAAAAAATTTATTTATTTTTAAATAAAATAAAAATTGAGGATTTTTACGAACGTAAAAAATATTTGCAATTGTTTGAAAAAAAAAATTCCTTTATTTATCGGTCAAAAATGTATATTCAGAAAAATATATGTACTACACCCCCAGACAGTGTTACGTACACGTTTGTGCATGTCGAAAGACGCATGAAAAGAAAAAGAAAAAAAAACAATGGTTCCTATTTTTATATGTAGCGTGCTCCATTTTATCCTCTTAACATTTATTAGTATAACTGACATTATTATGCAATACGCACAAATTAACATTAAAGTTATTGAATGTAGCACAAAATGGGATTGTCGTTACAATAGTGGATGTGAAAAGCTTCTACTGGAAATATTTTGTTTTCTCCTTTTCAGTTTTCACTGCATAGTATATAATCGCTGCACAACAATGGAAAATGTCGCTTCCCATGGTTGTAAAGCTTCCTCCCAAATGCGGTGACCTCATTTGTCAAAAGAATTGGGTCCTACCTAAACATCGACTTAGTGGGGAAAAGCCAAAACGGTGTTTCTTGCTTAGCGTTCAAAGAAGTGATGTGGAAAGCACTTTGAAAAAATACTCCTTCCATTTGGATTTTTTCTCAAATGAAGGAATTATCCATTTAAAGGTGTGGAGGTGGGGAAGAAAAACCCATGGGGTACCGCTCATTGTGTAAACATCTGTTATGCTTTTCTAAAAATTGTTAAAAAAAAAAAATTATATGTGTTTCCGCTCACCAGTTAGTCCAATTATACATACATTAATGCATTCTAAATAACGGACTGAATACACAGATCGGATTTCTTTGTTCCCATTTAGCCGGAAAAATATGAATCGCTTTACCTAATTCCCGTTCCATATTTTTACATTTTTGCGTAATTAGAAGTTTTGGCGAGGATTCATAGAGCGTTTCGATCTTTGTACTACGAGAAAATGGTTAAAAGTATGCGTGCAATTAGTTACAGATTATGCGTACAGACTGGGCGTTTAAACCTTGGTATGTGAAACTCCGTCCCTGTGAGCTTATAATGTAAAACGAATTGCTTATATCGAGGGGGCGATATGATCCTTAAAACGGGGCTTCACAAAATATTCTTGTAGAAGTCTCCTTGATTGCAACATTTCTGGTTCGTCAATATGCCAGGAAAGGTTGTAATGGAAAATTAATTTTTTCTGTAAGACAATTTCGCCAAGTTCATTAGGGGCATAAAATTTGTACATCATAATTGATGTTAATAGGTACCATAAACAGCCATTCAAAAGGGATATAATAAAAATCGTGTCAAATAATTTAATTAAATTCACTGTTAGAAGGAGTTACTAAACAGTGCATATTTTAAAAGGGCATAAAAGGTTAAATGTATCACTCTCTCCCCTAAGAATGGCAAAAAGGTTCCACATTTCTGTCATAAGGTGTAGTTTTAATGAGGGGAAATTCATTTATAAATATGGCGACAATGTCTGCAGCTATGGTAAATTTTCTGGTGAGCTAAAACTGCTAAGCTGGGGGTAGGCCCTACAAATGAGCACTCTGTTAATCCTTATTCTAAACGCAGATTATCAATTTATAGCAATATAATGGAACAAAAAATGTACAAAACTATGTTCGGAAAACCATCTTTCATTCTCGATAGGGAATGGACTAGGGAACCAATTTATTCTATACTAGCAATGGTAATATGATGATTATTAAGGCTTAACGTACCTTGTACTACCCCAATGCAACGATTCAGTTACCCATTTATGTGCAGAAAAGGAAAAGGCAGTTATAAAAAGTTTCGTATACCTATATATAGTCGGTCTTACATAAGAATTATAAAACCAAGGGTATACGAGTCGTTTTTATTAAGGTGAAAATTCATACTGAGTAGTCGATTTAGGGGAAGTCAAAAAAGGGGCCTATTGGGGGGATTAAATTTTTGCAATTCGATATGTACTATGTCATAAGCGTGAGCTGTTATTGCTTCAAATTATTTAGATTTATTTTTTGGTGGGTATGCTCTCCCGTGGTATTATATCTTAGATGTAACATAAATTTATGCTCCCTCTGCATCCAGAAAGGATGAATTATGAGAATATAGATTATGCCAAGTCGACTTTGTTTTACATACGAAGTGCTTATTTTGAAAAGGAACTGGAAATGTGATTATGATTTAGGAGGAGACGGCATAGAAGTGATAACCTTGTAAAATAATATTTTGGAAAAATATGCACTACTACAAATGTTATCTTTATTTA
>NW_004193439.1:0-2519 GCF_000321355.1 Plasmodium cynomolgi strain B
TATGAATATGAACTTTCTGAGCCCTATTTTTAGACAAACATTGTCACACTTCTTTAAAGCACATTTAAGGAATGGAAGCAATTTTTTTTATGCTTAGCAAAATTTGTATAAAAAATTGCGAAAACAAAACTATATACAGACATTCGTTACATATAATCGCAAATTAGCACACTAATAAGTATGTGATGGTGGGAAAATAAAATATATTAGCAAGCCTCTAGTAAATATCCTTTGAATTAGTTAGAAATTAATTTAAATTAATCGTTACGATTTTTTATGTGTAGAAAAAAATTTATTACGATGTTAATGTTAATAAATTTTAAAAAAATATAGTTAGACACTAATTAAAAAAAGTTACCAAATAAATTTTTTTTTTTCTTTTAGCTTTGTACTGGAGTGATAACGTTAATGCAATCAATATAAGCCAAAATTTTTTTACTTCTTTGATTTGTTGGGAAATTTTTTATTGAAGATCCAAAATGTTCATTTATTTTTTTACAAAGAAGTTTTTACCTTCATAATTTTTTTTAATGTGTATAAATATATATAAACAAGACAAGATGTAAAAATGGCAATCTATAAAATAGATTTAAAATATAGATTAAAAAATCAAAAGCAGTTTTTTTAAGGAAAACCAACATAGATTTTGAATTATATCTTTATATTAATTTGTTTTTTTATTTTTCTATATCTCCAGGATAATTTACATAGAATTCTGTAAATCGATGTGATTTCTGTTTCGTCTAAATATTATTTTTAGAGTATCAATTTAAAGCATAATATATCGCCAAAATGGATCAATTTTTTAGTAAATACATTTTTACTCATGTTACAGGAAACCGCTATATTTTTTAATAATTTAAAAATTGAATTGTCACCAAAAATTTCGTCTCAATAACAGTAAAATGATTGTATATTTTTGCCTTATATAATTAATTTTCTAGATCCTTCTTAATCATAGTTATGTCTCGTAGCGCCTCCATATATGTTTTTATTCTATATTATTCAAACTCACGTCATAATTTGCTTGTAAAAATTGAACTACCAAAGTTGTATTTTTATTCCAAGTTTTTTTGGTTTTTATAACTATTAATTGCCTTATTGCAAATTATTTTTTATGGATGATAAATGGCAAAATGAAAAATAATGTAAATAAATAAAAGTTCGACTTTTATGTATAAAATAAAAATTATATTTAACGCTTTTTTTAATATGATATGCACTTAAAGACAAAAATTATTTCTTCCAAGTAACATTTATACTTAAATTATAACTGGTTTAACTTTTTCATATTAGAGATAAATTCAATATTATATACTTCTTTTCAATGCAAATAAATTAACAGCGTTGTTTTGTTATTGTTTTTATTATACTATGATATATTATTAATTTTTTTAGAATCCCGATATTTATAAATTATTTTGATTAATTTTATATTAGTGCGGTTCCTTTAATACATAATATTGAAAAATTACATTTTTTTTAATTCTTATTTTTTTCGTAAAATAAATTTTATTTTAAATAAATACATATGGCTTAGACAAAATAGGACATACTAGTTTTATAAAATACAGAAAACATTGAAGTAAAATGAAACAATATATTTGTTGAATATTATAAAAAGAAAATTATCATATAACTAATATTTTTACTGCTTCACATACATTTTTGAAATTTTAAGCATATACAACATGAAAGGAAACAACAAAGGCATCTACATCCTTAAATTCCCCATGTTTGCTATTTTAGCAACCTCAGGGAAATGTTCCAGAGAAGAATTCATTTAACAATTAAATTTAATATTTTCTACATTAATATTTTTTACAATTTGAACTGTATCACAGCTTTATTTCATGATGAAAATATTATTAATATTTAAATAATCCTAGCGTTAGGCAAATATAAAGATTTACCCTAACCCCAAAACCTAAATCCTGAACTCTAAGCCTAATCCCAGTACTCTGAACCCTGAAGCTTAACCCTGGAACCTTAAACTCTAAATCTAGATATAATACATAAAACAAAATTACATATACAATATAGTTGATAAGGCATACAATTTTAATTAAATATTGTGTTTAATTTATATTACAAAAAATAAGAATAATACAAAACATACTATTTATTAATATTGTAAATATTGAAACGTAGATGAGCATAATTATTCCATTAATATAAAGATGTATAGTATATAAACACGTGTACTATATCTATAATTATAGATTTGTAATTCCTACATAATTAAAATTTTTTATTTTTTTATTTTGCTAACTATTTGATAAAATGGGTTATATTAATTTTTTTAATATGCATAATTTTTCTAGATATGTATATTTATATTTTGGTTTTTCAGAAAGCATACAAATGAAAATCTTGTATAGTTATATTTCTATGTATGATGCTAAATAACTTGTATTATCATTTATTCGTTTCGTAGTTTTACGTGCATTTTGTACACTATATATAAAAGCATATATTTAAATGATAAATTAATAAGGTTTATTTTGAAAAAAATTATA
>NW_004192847.1:0-2519 GCF_000321355.1 Plasmodium cynomolgi strain B
CCAGGGGAAAAATCAATGCACAAAGATATCTGTGTAAAAATTATAAGAAATATATTGTCCTTTTTTAAGAATGATTATGAATATTTGTGTGGCAATAAATGTTGCAGATATTTAAATAACTGGATATACTATGTATCAAAGAAACACCATTTGCGTGAATTCATTATCAGTCTTATTATATCAGAATCTAAATATAAATATTCTGGCCCTAACCCCCAAATATCATGTATTGATTATAAATATGAGGAAAAATATAAGGAACCTGAAAAAATAATAAAATTATTAAATTTTCAAGATAATATTCAGATTATTTTGGAGACATTATTAGATAAAGTTGATTCAATAAGCTGTCCTGCGCAAATATATTTATACGAATGTATTAATATATATAGAGAATTGGATCAGAATTATTGTTCTAATCCGGAAGAAATGAATGGAGAGAACAAAAGCATTTGTGAAATATTACATAAATTTAAGACATCATATACGGAAAATCTTTATAATAAAAAAGGAATAGAAGATAAAACGCCAAATTTATCGTCCATTATTAATATAAAAGACATAGTCAGTTGCCGAGAATATATAGGGAAAGCAGCATCGTTTTCTGATAAAGGTAATAATTCGGGTAGTTCTATATCATATAGTGTAACTACAGCTGTTGGAACAATGGCTTGGGCATCTTCCATATTAGCACTATTATATAAGGTTACACAAAATTTCATTTAAACATATACAAAATATTGCATACCTATGATTATGCGATGTTATCATATTAAATTGCAATAATAATATTATATATTTTAATATATAACCCTGCATCCTTTAAATTAGTTTACTCCTTTAGTTTCATGGATAAATACAAAAATACTAAGGAAGGATACATTGTTAGACAATATGAAAAAGAACGAACAAGAATTTCTATCAAACAGTACACAAACTCGAGAAATAAATTCAGGTGATGCGATATATCGCATAAAATATAATTCTGTATTAAATGAGTAACTTTTCCTTAACTCTCTAAATCTATTTACTTTCATAAGTACTATCTTATTTTGAAAACGTCTTGAAAACTGTAATACCATTACTAAATAATATAAAAAAAAAAACCTTTGCAACAAATTATTTAGTAATAAAAATATAAAAGATGAAAAAATTCATAAAATGCTAAGAAATAATGAATATTTTGTAATATACCTAGATCATTAAATATATACATAATGTTAAGAAATTAACGAAAATACATCATATTTAAAATATGATCCCATAAAATGGATTATACTTTAATAATTAATATGTGCTAATAACTTAAATGAGCCGTATATATGTCTTTCACACGATTAATTAAGTTTATTTATAAATACATGTATATATGTTTTAAAGGGGTTCCCCCATATAATTAAATAAATACAAATATATTAACTTATCCTAGGTTTAGTGTTCTGGTTTCAAGGGTTTAGTATAGTAAGGGAACAAATTATATATTAATAATACAGTAATTGTAATATAATAATTTTTATTTGCAGTTGCATAATTAAAATTTTATCATAATAATTATATTTTCAATAAGTAAAATTTCTAACATTATACAAAATAAATAGTAGGAAACAAATGAATAATATAATAATAGGCTGAATTGTAATAAGATCAATGATGCTATCTTGTTCGCTGGATCGTATGTATATGTCTACATTTTTATGTTTAGTTACATTTTGAATATTTTCATAATTTGTCTCACTAAATTTTTCTAATCTATCACAATAATCACGGTGAGCATTGTCTTCATATTTCTTTATGTACGTTTAATAACAATTTGAAATTTTCCGAGCACATTACATTTCTTTTTTTTTTGTGGGAGTTCACTTGATGCTTTATATGCACAAAATCCTTGTATTGTGTAGTTAGTTCATCAAGCTTTATATATTTTCCATTTTTAAGGTCCTATTTTTGCTCGTTACATATTAGCAAATGGAAACGTTCCGCATCATATAATTTTTGAAGTTCATGGTACCGTGATAAGATAATGTAACCAGAAAGTAAATTATTAATTACTTGATCATATAACATGTAGTTTAATTATTTGCAACATTTTCGTATAACAAGAGATTTAGAATTTACATAATTTAAATAGTTCTTAACTTTTGAACACACCTTCCTAAAACCTTATTGCCTACCATACTCTATATCAGAATCGCATTAAAAACAAATGTCGTCATCACATATTTCACTAATATAATTTTCATCTATAGTATTGTTAAAACATATTTCATTATAATTAGAATATGAACTTGTAATATTATACTATGGAAAGATAAAATAATAGGAAAAAAAAACATAAAAGTATTTTGTATATAGATTAACTATTTTTATGAATTATTAAAAATGTAAAATAATTAAATGTTACAAATTATATTAATTTTCCTTTTTAAATGAAATAGAAAATATAAAAATAATAGGAGTATAAAAATGTTACCTGCTATCAAATATAATATTGAAAAAAAAAAATTTTATTAAAAAATTTC
>NW_004193440.1:0-2515 GCF_000321355.1 Plasmodium cynomolgi strain B
ACGAAATGAAGAATTATTTTTAACTTTTTCGCTAAAACAATACTGCACTTGAAAAGAAATAATATTGGAAATTTTGTAAAAATTATCCTTCTTTTAAAAACTACATATGTATTAAAATTATATGTATGAAATGATCATTTTACCATTTCAATCTTTCCACATATAAAAAACTGTTATGCCCAAGTAGGAAAAGCTTACTACTTATCTAACGTGTTATAAATATATTTTAAATCTGTGATGAATTTATTTAAACTGTTATAAGTATGAACATACGGGGTTATAATCAAATTATTTTACTGTTTCTGGATTATAAATACATGAAAGTGTAATATATCCACCGAAAAGTCTTAAAATTATAGTATTATTTAACCCAATTTGTAGTCATGCAAATTCACTTTTCACGCAAAACAAAAGGTAATTTTATATCTGGATATCTTATAACATTTAATATGTGTTTTGGTGTTCTCAATATATAACTCTCTTGAATAAAACAATAATGTAAGGAAAAATAAGTACAGAAAATTTAAATAATAGAAAAATTCACTAGTATTAAGAGAAATGTGCATTGCAAGTACCTGTGCATATTTTCATATGTCCGAGTTGAAATAATTTCCCAATAATATCATTTAAATAAATCGACCTCATATGTAATTTCTTATCATTCTAATATTTGTTCACCTGAATACCTTAACACACAACATTTATTCTTCACATTAATCCTAATTTAAGAGATTCTCTCTCTATTCACGCCCTTCCAATTTGCTGTAGTTATGTTATTATTTTTTTTTTAACCCTGAAACGACCTTTCTATTAATAGAATTAATTCAACTTACCTTTTTTTCGTGGATAGGCAAACATTATAATAAAGAAATGTTCTATCTCATAAAACTATTGTGTTAATTAATGTATATAATAAGTCTTCGTACGTTATATATGATGTAACTTACTAAATGTAAACTTTGCCGTTCGGAAAAAATGCACTCAGTCGAAGAATAAAAAGACAGGACAAGAAATAATTTCCCCCAATTAATCTAAACACTTTAGTTCATTAAAAGGCATATATAAGCAAAATATACTCGTAAAGATGTACCTCCTACTGGAAATACATTTTTCTAATTTATACTTCTCTTTTTCCAATGTTCATAAACCCAAGTCATCGTTTTTCCTTTACATTGTTATTTTTTAAAAACGTCAAAATGGAAATATACGAATGTTTCATAAAAAATGTAAAACATACAAAAAATTAAATATTTTATTAACAACTTAATCAGTAAAAAATTTTTAAAATGAAATCAAAAAAGGAATAATTTCAAAGAATGATGCGAATGAATTTAAAACTAAACCATAATATATTATGCACAAATATATTATATATAAACCGTCCAAAATGTTGCATACTTGTGCAAAAAAATTAACCGAAAAAATGTTCGCAGGTGTGCCATATCTGTTAGCTAATGTTAAACATAAAACCAATCATATTTTTAAAGCGTGGAAAAAAATTGAACTGTTCACATAACCCTTCCATATGTATCCTTAACAGAAACGAGTTAAATTGCTTCAATTTTTCGCTTAAGTATATAATTATAACAAATGCCTATGTAAGGACTATAAAAGCAGCTGCATAAAATTGTTTGTGCAGTTGATTCGAAATTTATTTTCCCCACAAAACAGCATTACTTATGCTAAAACAAATGTTAAGTCTAAGGGGAGAAACGTCTATCTATGTGTTTTACGCGTCGAGATATCTGTCTAATGTTCCATATATATACCTTATGACATAATAACAGAATAAAGTAGGGTTATAAGGAGCACCCCCTTCTCAACTGCAATTGTAATAGATATACCAGAGCCTTGCGATTTTTAATCATCAGAATATTTTAAAAACTGTGCAACATGTAGATAATAGCCTTTTTCACGTAATTACAAACATTATAAGTACAATAGAACTGCAAATACCATTAATGGTTATTATATATTAATAATAACTAGTTAGTAGTGTTTTTGTGTTATACTGTTAAATATTTCAAATATATTTTGATGGAATAAAGAAATATGAAAATCTGCGCTCTTCGTTGTTATCCCTTTCTATATCATTAGAAGCATAAAAAAAGTCCAAAAAACGGAAAAAGTAAAAAAAAATATATATACGGATTACAATTGATGTTATGATAATTTTGTTAGGTTCTTTTTTGTAAGAAGGCACTTTTCAATTATTCGCAATGTAAATGCGCTTATTTTACAAAATATTTCAATAATAAGTAATGCATGAATTGGATTAATCTTTTACTACATATATCATAGCATTTAAATAAGAATAAAAGGTAAAATTTCCCTTAGAACTATACCGACGAAAAATATAATAAGGGATAATACATAAGTAAATTCCTAAGAACAGCACAAGAATGCGAATGATGCAAACCAATGGATACTTCCCGCTTGAGTAATTCCCTATTAGTCTTTCCATTGTTTATGCATCAGGTGCAGTTTATATTAAGAAACATTATGAAAAAATCAT
>NW_004193441.1:0-2511 GCF_000321355.1 Plasmodium cynomolgi strain B
TTGATTTTTTCATAATGTTTCTTAATATAAACTGCACCTGATGCAGAAACAATGGAAAAACTGATAGGAATTACTCAAGCGGGAAGTATCCATTGGTTTGCGTCATTCGCATTCTTGTGCTGTTCTTAGGAATTTTCTTATGTAATATCCCTTATTATATTTTTCGTCGCTATAGTTCTAAGGGGAAATTTACCTTTTATTTTTATTTAAATGCTATGATATATGTAATAAAAGATTAACCCAATTTATGCATTACTTATTATTGAAATATTTTGTAAAAAAAGCGCATTTACATTGCGAGTAATTGAAAAGTGCCTTCTTACAAAAAAGAACCTGACAAAATTATCATAACATCAATTGTAATCCGTATACATATTATTTTTCATTTTTCCGTTTTTGGACTTTTCTTATTATTCTAATGATATAGAAAGGGGTAACAACAAAGAGCGCAGTTTTTCATATTTCTTTATTCCATCAAAATATATTTGAAATATTTAACAGCATAACACCAAAACACTACTAACTCGTTATTATTAATATATAATAACCATTAATGGTATTTGCAGTTCTATTGTACTTATAATGTTTGTAATTACGTGAAAAAGGCTATCTACATGTTGCACAGTTTTTAAAATATTCTGATGATTAAAAATCGCAAAGCTCTGGTATATCTATTACAATTGCAGTTGAGAAGGGGGTGCTTCTTATAACCCTACTTTATTCTGTTATTATGTCATAAGGTATATATATGGAGCATTAGATAGATATCTCGATGCGTAAAACACATAGATAGACGTTTCTCCCCCTAGACTTAACATTTGTTTTAGCATAAGTAACGCTGTTTTGTGGGGAAAATAAATTTCGAATCAACTGCACAAACAATTTTATGCAGCTGCTTATATAGTCCTTACATAGGCATTTGTTATAATTATATTCTTAAGCGAAAAATTGAAGCAATTTAACTCGTTTCTGTTAAGGATACATATGGAAGGGTTATGTGAACAGTTCAATTTTTTCCACGCTTTAAAAATATGATTGGTTTTATATTTAACATTAGCCAACAGATATGGCACACCTGCGAACATTTTTTCGGTTAATTTTTTAGCACAAGTATGCAACATTTTGGACGGTTTATATATAATATATTTGTGCATAATATATTATGGTTTAGTTTTAAATTCATTCACATCATTCTTTGAAATTATTCCTTTTTTGATTTCATTTTAAAAATTTTTTACTGATTAAGTTGTTAATAAAATATTTAATTTTTTGTGTGTTTTACATTTTTTTGAAACATTCGTAAATGTCCATTTTGACGTTTTTAAAAAATAACAATGTAAAGGAAAAACGATGACTTGGGTTTATGAACATTGGAAAAAGAGAAGTATAAATTAGAAAAATGTATTTCCAGTAGGAGGTGCATCTTTACGAGTATATTTTGCTTATGTATGCCTTTTAATGAACTAAAGTGTTTAGATTAATTGGGGGCAATTATTTCTTGTCCTGTCTTTTTATTCTTCGACTGAGTGCATTTTTTCCGAACGGCAAAGTTTACATTTAGTAAGTTACATCATATATAACGTACGAAGACTTATTATATACATTTATTAACACAATAGTTTTATGAGATAGAACATTTCTTTATTATAATGTTTTCCTATCCACGAAAAAAAGGTAAGTTGAATTAATTCTATTAATAGAAAGGTCGTTTCAGGGTTAAAAAAAAAAAAATAATATAACATAACTACAGCAAATTGGAAGGGCGTAAATAGAGAGAGAATCTCTTAAATTAGGATTAATGTGAAGAATAAACGTTGTGTATTAAGGTATTCAGGTGAACAAATATTAGAATGATAAGAAATTACATATGAGGTCGATTTATTTAAAGGATATTATTGGGAAATTATTTCAACCGGGACATATGAAAATATGCACAGGTACTTGCAATGCACATTTCTCTTAATACTAGTGAATTTTTCTATTATTTAAATTTTCTGTACTTATTTTTCCTTACATTATTGTTTTATTCAAGAGAGTTATATATTGAGAACACCAAAACACATATTAAATGTTATAAGATATCCAGATATAAAATTACCTTTTGTTTTGTGTGAAAAGTGGATTTGCACGACTACAAATTGGGTTAAATAATACTACACTTTTAAGACTTTTCGGTGGATATATTACACTTTCATGTATTTATAATCCAGAAACAGTAAAATAATTTGATTATAACCCCGTATTTTCATACTTATAACAGTTTAAATAAATTCATCACAGATTTAAAATATATTTTTAACACGTTAGGTAAGTAGTAAGCTTTTCCTACTTGTGCATAAAAGTTTTTTATATATAGAAGGATTGAAATGGTAAAATGATCATTTGCTACATATAATTTTAATATATGTGTGTTTTTAAAAGAAGGATAATTTTTACTAAATTTTCAATATTATTTTTTTCAAGTGCAGTATTGTTTTAGTGTAAACGTTAAAAATATTTCTTTATCTCGTT
>NW_004193442.1:0-2503 GCF_000321355.1 Plasmodium cynomolgi strain B
TAGTTGTTTTCAGAAATTTTTGCATATATTATAAAATTATCCCGCACATATATATTCATTCTTATAGAACCGTTCATTTATTTACTTAATTTACATATATATATAAATTGTTCAATTTTTAAATTGCCACCTTTGGTACGATTGTCAAAAATATGAATAGAATAAAAAACGTAGCATAAAAATATGCTATATCTGACACCCAAATTGTTAACGAAAAAATAAAATGATTCAAATGAAGCAAAATTAAAAAACCGGAGTCTTATTAAACAACCACAATATGCGTAACAGTACTAAGAAATACACATGCACCAGCAAAAAAAAAAACCCAAAAAAAACAGTCGCAGCTAAAAAACGCAATGCTAAGTGTTGTTACGCGAATATCAAAAAATTGTAAAAAAACTCTGAATTACTATCGTTATTTTTTAAAAATATGCAATCGTTTCCAATAATCCCTATAATGTCGTCCAGGGTTCAGGGTTTATGGTTCTAAATATATTAAATAACATTTTAATATATAATCAATATTTATATCTACATATCATAACTATTTTGTTATTTAATTACGAAAATTATAATATTTTAGCGTCATTTTGTTTTGATCCTCATTATTCAGAAAAATAAAATATGTTCATTATTTATCTGTTATTAGAAAAAATAAGAGTTGTATATTTTATTAAATGTTCTCGGAATTTCTGGGTTATGTGTTCTCATGAAGAATTGTATGCTAGTTGATATAATGCATTTTCAAGACTTGTATCAGAATATTTTCTGATATGATGCATAAATCGTTTTGAAGCTTCTTTTACATTACTATAAATTTTTTTATTTCTTCCTAATATATTATTTAACATGGACCCAATCGATGTTAGCTAATATTACAAAATTCAATAAAAATTAAACAAAATGTTTATTTTTAATCTAAAATTTTAATTCGAATAAATGTATTACGTTAATATGCAAAAATTAATATTTTTAATAGAACTCACACTTACTTTGTATAATAAGAAGATTGTTGTAAATGTTCCGAGACATGAAAGAATAGTTGGGATAATAACATTAATATTTGAATTGCTCTTTTCCAAATCCTTAATATCAGATTCTACCGTTTAACTATGTTATGAGCTTACCTAATCCTCCTTGAGTTTTATAATCAGATTCAGGAACTACAGGTGTTTCATTTTCATTACATACTATTTCAAATATCATACTTTGCTTACCACAACATTCGAGAAAATTGAGAGATGAGGGGCATTTTCTTTAATCTTTATTACAGCATTCACTAGTATATCATGTATACACTTTTTTAGTATATCCTAAATAGTCAGTATATTTGGAGCATTTTTTTATATCGTCAGGGATTTTACTTTTTATATAATCAATATTTCTGAAATGGTCGTGAATATCCTTGAATTTTTTCCATAAATCTAAACTAATATAATTATTGTAAGTAATACTGCACTCTTTATTCAATGAATTTTCAATTAAATCAAATATAGATAAAAATACAGGCATGAAGAGAAAATCATATATATTATCAATAAAACTAGGAAAAATTTTTACGTTTTTCAATATATATCCATAAATTTAAATATCTACAACGTTATATATCACTGATTTTGTGTGGTATAATTTTAGATCTATCAAATTTTCGAAATTTTTGACATAACGGAAAACAGACACTATATTTATTATTGTAACTGTTCATATTTATACAATATTTACTATATTCTTCTGTGGAAATAGTACTGTTAAATTTATCATATAACATAGATTCGGGAAATCCATCTAATATTATCTTCTATAAGGATAATGAAAAACATAATCATGGAAACCTTTAGATCAATCATTTGAAGATATATTTTTTGGTAGTATTTTAAAAATGCAAATATGTAAACAATCAATATTACTTTTGGATTCTTGTGTAGCATGAATTATTACTGAATTATCCATTTCAGGTTTCATGGTTTAGGGTTCAAGGTTTAGGTTTAGGAGTCAAGTGTTATTTTTATTCTATCGTTCAGCACATTGCGCCTTCACAAAAGCAGATTGGGGTATATTATATTATATCCTGGCCGGAAAGCAAATAATAAATAGCTGGAACGTAAGTCAAAATGCGAGTAGATATACATATGCATGTGTCTTCAGATGAATGAAAAAAAAGTTATTTATTTTTAATAAAAATATAAATTACGGATTTGTACGATCATAATATATATTTCTAATGGTTTGAAAAAAATAAAAACAAAAAGGAGGGTCCCATTTTTTCAAGCCAATATTCAAATTAGTAGTGAGAGCGACAAGCGCGGAGCAAAATATAAGTATGTATATGTATGTGCGTATAGCGTGACGGATTACGTAGAAAATGCTTCTAGACCTTTTTTCCACCAGGGTTATCATATTCCTGGCGCGCCCAGTTCTCGTTTCAATAGATGGGATGGTTTTGTGCAGTTGTTGCAGCGAGCAAATCAGCATCACCTCCAAGCGGGTATTATATATATATTAT
>NW_004192848.1:0-2506 GCF_000321355.1 Plasmodium cynomolgi strain B
AAAAAAAAAAATTAAGAAAACGAATAAGAATTAAAAAATATAATTCTTCTAAGATGATTTTGACTGTTTTTTTCTTTGTAGCTATTTGTGACTATTTATAATTATAAAAATTAATGCATTATATTCGTTTTCATCATTAGTAGCATTTTTTATTAACCTTATAGAGAAATAATATGATGAGAACTGATCCCAATAATGTTATCCAAAAACGGCCTAATTTGTTTGAGCCAAAGAAATTACCAAAAAGGAAGTTATTTTTAAGTGAGCATTCTTCATATGAGTCACCCGGAGACCAATATCCACTTGATCTATACCATTGCACCAAATTTGCTGCTCCCTTTTCTGCTGGTTGAGGCAGTGGGATTTTACATTTACAATTTAATGAAGATAAGTCAATTTTATCAAAACTTTCTTTAAAGGCTATCAATTCATGGCAATAATTTGATTTATCACAATCACCATATTCTTGAATAATACGGTTATATTGCCTAACTCCGTCTGCAATGAACGCGCAGTAATCTTTCACCTTTTGTGTAGTACCAACACCATTGTTGTGAATTATACTTTGAATGTCTTTAAACGCTTCAGTATAATCATGTAGCTTTTTTATTATTTCAAATTCACTTTTTGTGCATTTATTAAAGTACTTGTAGTAGCACTCTGACCATAGTTCCGGTAATTGCGATGATCTATATACTTCTCCTAGTGCATAGTGAACGGTGTCTATATCTCTAGAGGCAGAAGTAATTTGCGTTAATTTGTCATATAACCAATAGCTCAAATAGGAGCAAGTTGTATCTGCATCTTTCTTATGTTTTGATTTTATATAATCTATTGATAATAATATTTTCGAGAGTTTCTCACACAGCTTAATGTATTCACTTGAATTTAAGTATCGATTGCCAATAATGTTTTTACATAAGTCGCTAACCTTATTTGTTCTGTTATAATCATCCAATTCTTTGTAAAATTTATATAGTGGCAAATCCTTCAAAGAAGGATACTATAAAAATAAAAGGTAGAAGGTGAAACATGCATAAATAAATAAACACACATATATATATGTACATACGTATGAAGTAAATGCTTAAGGAAGGATATGTAATTTCTAATAGGAAGAATTCATTATGGTAGTCAGACTTTCAAGCGCGAGTAAACATTCAAAAGAAAGCGCTGAAACGGAGAAGAATTTTGGCGAAATATGTAAAACGCACATCTCGTACTATTTTAGGATCCATTATATTTTTCCAAGGGTGAATTTAATGCTACAACGACTGTTTTTATTTTTTTTTACATGTCAAATATTTGATAAGTATAAGAAAGTATAATTTCCTTCGACTCCCCGGAAACTTAACTAATTAAGTTTTTTTTTTTTATTATAAAATTTTATATAATTTACAAATATAATTGGGTACATTTTAACATGAATTTCATTTAATTATTAAATAAAATTTTAAATGCGATCATTTTGCCAAAAATGTGAATAAAAAGAACAGTTTCTTCAGAAAAAATAAATGTAAATTTAGTACCAATTATTAACACAAATGAACATGAAATATAGAGAACCGTTTATTTTATTTCGTCCTATTGCCTAAAGAAATATTTATTTATGGGCACGCAATAATATTATTATTTTTCTTTATTTATGTGCTAATTTTTGAGGTACAGTAAGTAAGGGGTTGTTACTGACAGTGCAATTTGTTTTTTTTAAAAATAATAAAATAAAATAGCAGTATTTGAATTATTCATATTTTACTATTTTTTTTTTTTTCCCGTGTTCTCTTAATACTTGGGATGCATCCCATTAAATGAGCATTTGATAAAAAACTCTTTATATGAACCTTTGCCAACTATAATAATTTATGCGAAAAAACATATGTAATAATTAGCATATATGATAATTATGAATGAAATAGTAGTTTATAAATCATCTTCTATTATTTGCGCTATCATATGCGGTTAATAATTAAATTAAAAAAAAAGAAATATAACACTGAAGGGAAAGACCACACATTAGAAACTTCTATATGTTTGTACGTGCAAATGGCATTCGCCCAGCTGTTCTACACATATAAGGTGTAGGCTGGGTCCTATTTTATAATATTCATACGCACATATAAATAAACAGATGTACATGTTATACGCATAACACATTACGTTTGCGTTGTGCTAATTTATGCGTGAAGTACCCCCATTTTTAGCCAAGCGCAAATATATACCCGTGTTTAGGTGAACATCCTGACTTTCTTTAGTGCGGTAGGAGAAGTAAATTACGTTTTGTTTCCTAAGAGGTTCTCATTAGTCCTTGTTCATCTTAAAATGGTAAAAAAAAAAATAACTAAATAGAAAAATTAGATGTAACAAATAAGTAAATTTTCTACAAACTCATGTTAGCAAATAAAATGTTCATTTAACGAACATGTAGAAATAAGCAAAATGGTTAAGTGGGTAAAAATTTGCATTTAAGAATATATATACATTAGAAAGGTTTAAATTTTGGGAATTC
>NW_004192849.1:0-2501 GCF_000321355.1 Plasmodium cynomolgi strain B
TTTTATTGTATTTAATACATTTATAAGTTATAAATGGATCATGTTACCTTTTGTGGATTTTATTTAATGATTACCTTATATCTTATTGATCTATGGGGTTCTTAATATTAATTATGCTGAGAAGTGGTCATTAACTTTTTTATTCAAATTAGTAATCCTCCATAGAATGGTAGCTTATGTTATATCCCGCGTTATTGGACTCCATATTCCATGAATCGGGGCTATAATAAAGCATTTCATTTTGTCCATCATCTAAAAGAATACTAGTTTGGACCCCTCTATTTTGAGCACTAAACCAACCTAGAGCTGGAGTGAACTAATGAATAAAGAAAGGATTAAATATATGAAAATTCAACGCACTCATGGCTATCATTTTATAGGCAAAAAATGAGATATGTAATATTTCTATAAATATAATAATTCGTGTTAACCTTATACAAAATTATTAGAAAAGTACATGCTTCTACCCCTGCTGTGACCCCTGTTGTTATTTTAGATTTCAGTGGACTACTCAACAAAATTGTGTGTTCGTTTTTAGATACCTGTGCATCGCGTATTTGTGATTCCGCATCTCCACCTTCTAATTGAAGGAATCCAAGTGTAGTATTTTTTCCTTTAATGATGGGATTTTATATAATGATGTATAAGATGTTTTAAAAGTTTCTAACCATGACAAAGATTATTATATTTTTTATCTGAATATATAGTAGCATTACAATGTTTTGTGTACAATTTTCTATATTTTCTAGCACATTCATTAATGTAGTTAACACACAAATTATATACACTTGAACGCTCACTCAATATCTTTTGAATAACATCTTGATTATCCACAAAAGTTAATAATTTTATTAGATCTTCTAGTTCTGCATAAACATCACTATATGATTCGTAAACACATTCAGTATATTTAATGTTATTACCCAATGGTGTCACTAGATCATTCATTGAACTAAAACTTTCTTAATAAAGCCGTCTGGAACTTGATGTTTTTTTGTGTAATAATATAGCCATCTGTTTAAATTGGTACATCGTGCATTATGATTCATATAGTTTTCGGGGTATTCATCTTCGGTGTCAGATTCGGATTCATTTTTACTTAAAGATGTTCTGTCTAAATTTTGTAAAAGAATCTTGCAAAATTCTTTGTATTCGTTTATTTTTTCAGGGTAATCGGCTGCAATAACATCGCATACACCATATAATACATATCCATCCATCAGTTAATTCATTAGAAAAATCCTCAAACAAATTCCATATTTGATTTAAAAATGGATACTAAAAATAAATAAAAAGAACATATAAATATACACACATTTCCTTGAGAGAAGCAATTTATTTTATCTTTTGGAAATACGATAATATTTAATTAATAGTTATAAATATTTATTTCATAAAAAAGAAATTATAAATTACCTTGCGTTTCCGTTAATTTATTTCTTGACTTAAGGATAAAACCATAATAAGTTAACCATCACAGCAAGACAATCTGCATTTATATATGTATATGAAAAATTATAACATAAAATTTGTTGATATGTAAACTTTTGTTCTAATCTAAATTAAAATGTTTTTTATGTTTGAACTAATAAAAAAGTTTTTATTTATATACTTTTCTATCTTTAACACACATATTTATACAATATAAGTTAACATAAAATGTACAAAATATAAAGTGCAAAATAGCTCTATAAGTATGAAAATTTGCTATTACATTACCAAGCAACATTAGGTGAATGCTCAAATTATAGAATTACTATAAGCTTGAAAAAAAATAATATATGTTTTAAAATATGTATAAGTATAGAGAAATTACCATATATTTTATTATTAAGTTGACAGTTTGTCTTTTATTTAAAATATTTAAGTATTATAATTATGGTAAAGAAAATTATGAAGCTTTGTTAATACAAAATAATTATTTGTCTTTTATTTTAAACATTTTTCGCTAAAGTCATTATATTAAATTCATATTATGTGAACTATTTATATTACATTATATGTTCCATTTTTTTTAATTATACCAGCAGATCATACACTACATGTAAAAGAATTACAGAGAAATGTTGTTGGAATGGACATATTTATTTCATATATAATATAATTTTCATTATAAGGAAAAGATTTTTACTAAAATTTGTAATAATTATATGTGCTTTATACATAAAATTTCTACATCATTAAATAACAAATAAAAAAATTTCGTTCGATTACATTTTAATAGCTATGCATACATGTAGGATTGAAGTTATATATCATTCATAAGATTTTTAATTCTAATTATTTTTATTTTTAATTTAATTTTATTTACTGAGGAAAAAAATTGCCAAAAAATTATTTAAAATAAAAAAAATTTTATGAAGAGTCAAATGAATAATTTTTAAAAAAATGAAAAATATAATTATGAATTATACGTTATACTGGAATTATAATAAACATAGGAATGGCAATTTAAAGTAAAATTAAATGAAAGTTAACTTTTTTGTGAAAATAATATATCA
>NW_004192850.1:0-2499 GCF_000321355.1 Plasmodium cynomolgi strain B
TTTACTGAAGTTTCACCATCATTATTCGCACTATTACGTTCACCTGTAATAATATAGAATTATTGTGTATTTGTACTAAATGATGTGCCAAAAGTATGTAATTTTTATTCTTTATATATATGCCCTTCATAAGATAACGGCTGTATATGAGATCGATATTTTTTTATACATGTAGTTGGTTGAGAATATTTATCTCTTAAATAATGTTTACCTCCTACAGATGTTTCCTCGTTTCCATTAAGTAAAACTGGTGCTGAGACTTGAAGACCACTCTGATTTTGTGGTTGTTGTATGTTAGAATGATGATTCATATATGAGTTATGTTCTTGATGAGGGTTTTCAGGGTTTTGTGTCTTTTCTTTTTGCTCTTGGCTTCCTAGACTAGTTGCTTCTTGTTCAGTGTGCGATTCACTTTGAGTAGAATGGCCACTTTGTAATTCCATAGAATTAGGTACACTCGTAAAAGAATTTTGATTAGCCTGTATCTCCTGACCGTTTGGATGAACCAAAGAGTTTTGATCACTAGGAGTTAAATCAATTGCGGGTAAGGAATTATTTGGATCATGATCAGCACTGCTTATATTCTTATCATCACTTATTTCCCTAGCATGTGTTTTACAAGTACTTTCTTCAATAGAAGGAGTTTCACTACTTACCTCACTGCAAGATGTTCCACCAGCAAGTACTTGAAGAGAGTCATTTTTACAGGGATTATCACTACATTGGGCCTTACCCTGTTTAGCTTCAGCATCCGAAAGTGCACTAACAGCACCTTTATCGTCAGTGAGTACATTATCAGCAGCTTTAGTATTATTAACTTCACTAGACAGAGAACTTTCAGTAGTACTTTTAACACTAGGTGTATGTTCAGATGATACAGTAGTATCCCCTATGCTAGCGGTACCTACAGAAGAAAGGGATATCATACAATCATCTGCTCTATCAGTAATATAAGAGGGGAACTTCTATCAGCAGGTTTTCCACTAATAGAGTTTGCGCACCACGATTTTCTGTGGTAGGAACCACAGCAACATTTTTATCAACGGAGAAATGATCTTCATCGGTATGACTGCTAACAGCTTGCCCATCATGGGTATTTCTATTTAGGGTTTGAATACTATGTGCACCGCTTTGATGATTACTTATTTCTGAAGTTTTTCTTGAGGGATTCCAATTGAAAGAGATTCTCCTTCAGAGATACTTTGTGGAGAAGTATCGCTTTGAGTAGTACCTAATGCTTTGTTAGAGGGAATAGTTGGTTCATGTAAAGATGGGTTTCGATTCTCTATTGGTTCATTCAGCCTAAAAGGATGGATAACTTTTGCTTCCGGTTCTTCAAGGTCAGACTTACCAGAAGCTTCCAGAGACGTTGCATCCTGTTCACCATGTGGAAGTACTTGTGGTCTACTTGGATCTTTTCCATCGACAATGCTTTCGCTTTGATCTTGTGGTTTCTGTGTTTCTAAAGTTTCCGTTCTAGAGTCTTTTTTATTCAGTTGTAATATTGCTTCTCCCTCTTTTTCTGCTTCTACTTTTTTTACACAGTCTTGATCTTTTTCGTGGGATATTTCTGTACCATCCTTTGATTCAATGGGTTTCTCATCTTGTGGTGGGATGTAATTAGAATTAGTAATTGCATTGCATTTTCGATAAAAACGGCTTATATCTTCATCATCATCTAAGTTAAGATTTAGCACCCCATTAGTATAACACACTTTATATTTCTCTTTTTCTTCCTCTATATTTGTAATTAATTTTTTGCATTCGTCCTTGAAATTTGCATGTTTCTTTTCTTCAAATTCAGCAATTTTACCTTGAATATCCCCTAAAATTTCAGAATATATATTTAAACACTCACCTAAACCCAAAGTTTGGCTTTTATTATAAACTCTAACGGTTACGCTCCCCATTATATGTTCATTATGTGTTATCACGGTACCTTTTTTATATTTCTTTTAACAATTATATTGGGATAATGATTGATGCATACAAGTAGACACCTTTGCAATTTAGAATTTAATATTCTGTTATCATGACCTTGGCTTGTTGCGTTTACACAAGCAAATATAATAGTGCTAACAAATGATACATAATAATATAATGTAACATATTGTTAGGTTGTTCTAAAAGTGGATATGCGAATCCTTTAAAAGAATAAAATACGAAAATAATTGAACTCAGGAGCATACTTTTAAAGCATTTGTAATATTTTCATGCATTAAATAAATACCTCACAAATGGTGATATATCTGAATACGACGTTTTGAAATTAAATGATAGTTAAAATTTCATATTCACATAGAGTTCATATATTCTGCCCCAAAACAAATATTATAGAAAACGTTAAAAGGCTACGATTAAGTAAAGTAACAAATCAAAAAATGCTTTTTCCGTAAATTATTATTTACCTTTAATTATACTTATTCTTTTCCCTTTAATGTTAAGACACAACATATATTTATTAGGTATCTATATTTTCCTTCATACCTGTTGAGTTCC
>NW_004192851.1:0-2495 GCF_000321355.1 Plasmodium cynomolgi strain B
AGTTTTCTGGGAAATAATATTTCTACCATAAATATATGTTAGACAAATAATGCATTATTATGCTCGATATCAGTATGCTATTTTATGAAAATAAGAAAGGAGACAACAATATACTCAAAATTTCGTATGATTTATATTATTTTCTTGGTAATCTGTTATATTAATATTTACAAGTCTAGATATTTTTGTACAGATTGCTTAATATTTATATTCTTTATTTACTACTGTGCCATGTTATCAAAATCATTTCGTTCTTATAATGAATACCTAGGTACAATAAATAATTTACATAATCTATTCTAATAAATAACTATAAATTAATTTATAAAATAAAACAATACCATATTATTATACTTCATTTTATTTTTATATAGCCGAATTCATGTATAAGTTCATATATATATTAAAATTAAAATATGGAGAACATTATTTTATATCATGGTGATTTATGTGATAACACATTTATAATTAAAATTATTATGAGAAAATAAACCATTAATTCTTAAATAAATATATTTATTTTACGTTATATAGTATACTTATCTAGAAAAAACATTTATATTATTTGTTTTATTTTTTGAAAAAGGTGATATAATTTAATTTAATAAGCATGTTCATATTTATCACATTTTTGTAAGAAATTAAATATAAATTCTTTGTCATTAGAGAATTACACTTAAATATTATATTTCTCAGATTAAATTATAAAACAATTTAGCATTTAAAAATATATAAAATAAACTTAAATGCTATGAAGATGTGTAAATTATTACTTACATTTAGATTTAGGAAAACTTAGAATTTTATGTAAATTTTTGTGTCTTTTGCTAATACATTAATCTATATTTCTCTTTATTATTCATGCATATATAGTTAAGGTAATATTTGGTTATATTGATAAACCAATTAAAGAACGATTCAATGCTAATATATACTTATACTTTTAATTAAACATTAAATAATTATTATATTTGCATTTACGTACTGTTATTATTCGTATGTATAAAATTATGTTCTAATTTATTTTCCTTTAAAACATGGACCAACCTAGTTTGGATATTAATGAATGGAAAGCTAATGTTATTTTTTTTATCTGATTTATCAAAATGATTTTTTTTTTTTCTTTTGAATATCGCATAATTTTTAGTGAGAAAAATTATTTTATTATAAATTATATATTTTATCTTTAGTTACAGTATCCCTTCCTGGAAAATGTATGGGAAATGTACGACGAATTTGAGAAATCTGTAGAAAAAAATGAGTATGGTGCAGAGTTTTATGAATCTACTTGTGATTCTATTATAAAAACTACGGTTAAGGATAAGCTTAAATACAATGATTTCTGTAAGAAACTCATTAGAAATTTAGGAGCATATTCGACGGATAAAAGTATAATTAACCCAACTGTTGAACGTTGTGATATCATATACAGTTGGTTATACTACTTGATAATGAAATATAATATTCCTAATGATTTTATTCAAAAATGTTTCGGTGTATCTAACCCACTGAATTTGAATGGTGTTGAAAGAGAAATCTGTTCTTACACTCCTTATGAAAAAGTTATTAATGAAGCAAATGATATGCTAAAAATAAATATTATTGTAGCCAATGTTTTCACTATTGAAAATATATTGGCGAAGAAAACAGATGAATCTAATTGTTTAGCGTGGAAGTTCCTTTATGAATGCTTTAATATATATAAGAAAATAAACAAAGTCTATTGTTCCAATGGAAGAAATAAAGATAATGAAAATATTTGTAAAAAATTGGACTATTTTAAGTTATATTATGGCACATATATACCTGCCCTAAATGAAATACCAGAAGAAAAAGGATATTTAAGTGAAAATGTTTTCCAATTTAAAGATAAATGTTCATTAAATGAAATTATAGCAGAATCCTTGCATCATGATGTCCATAGCACAGGTAGTTCTGACACGTCACGTATAATCACAGCTCTTGATACCGTGGTTGATAAAGTTCATAGCACAGGCAGTTCTGGTCCGTCAAGTACAATCACTGCTCTTGGTACTGTGGCTGGTGTATCTTCCTCATTAGCTTTATTATATAAGGTATAAAGAATTTTTCATTCAAATATATAATAAAAATTGCATAAAAATAATAATATTTTATTCATATATTAAGTTAACATAATATTATATATTTTTTACTTGTTATTGTGATAGTTTACCCCTGCTAGAAGATGGATAAATTTCGTGTTACTCGGAATTAGAAGAAAAATAAACAACAATTTGCATGGATATGAAGGAAATGAAATATTATTTGATGGAAATGTACATAGTGAATTAAATTCTTATAATATAGGATACTAAGCAGCATAAGTCCTTTATGTACTGAACCACTGTAATACAACATAAAACAATCGTTACTGCAAAATTATTATGTATAAAGTGAACTGTAAATTTTGTTGTAATTCATATGAAAATATCAATAAGGCAAATGTATAATAATTAAATAACCTTAAAGAAAGA
>NW_004193443.1:0-2472 GCF_000321355.1 Plasmodium cynomolgi strain B
GCAGATATTCAATGGTAATATCCTTGTATATTGAGTTTTAAGACTATTATGATATTATTTACACATTCCATATATGTTTAGATTTATGAATATGTGAGCCCATGATAAGCACGAAAATTATTATATTAACTTTATACAAAAGTGATTATAACTGGTTTATTTTATTTATTCCTTTTGTCAATTTATACATATTTTTATATTTATTTCTGTATAAAAACAAGGAAAACATATAAGCTATTTTAATGATAATTATATGTGAACACACTTTGATTCAATTTCTCCTGTAATATGAGGATAATTTTTATTTTTTTTCAGATTTATTTTACGAATATTCAACAGATTGATATGATATACTATATGGAGATTTATGCTGATGTTTATTGTGTATGTGTGGAATGTCCAATAATTTACGTGGTTCTTCTTGTAACTCTGTTATGTGTGTTCTTTTCTTTATAATGTTACGACGAAACCATAAACCTATGCGGGTAAACTAATATTATGATAGAAGATTACACATTTAAATAAGTTAATAATACTAAATAGAGATTTGTTATTCAGAACAATAACAGGACTGATTTTTAAAATAATTTTACAATTAGATGAAAACATTTTTAACCATATATATACTAAATAAAAAGAGTGACGTTCCTAAAGTAGAACCTATGATTACTAATGCATTATTTTTTGGAGGAGGTGTATCATTTGGCATATGTAAACTACGTTCTAAATTAGAGGTTTGTGTTTGTGCGGTTATTTTTTCGCTAGATATATCTAATAATACGGATAAACTTATTCCTTCTTGTTGTGATGTTAATGTACTCAAATTCTCAGTTTCGCAACGAAATTTCTCTTTAAATCTATCATATGTATCCTTAGAATTAGATAATGAAGTACAAAATTTTATACTACCTTCAGAAGGGCATGTTTTTATAAGGTTATCATACATAGAAACGCATGATTCTTCTTCACTAATGCATTCTTCGTTAGGCACATTAGAAGTATAAAACAAGTCCTCCAAATCATAATATTCTTTGTACAAACCATAAATTTTTTTATATAATCTAAATCATATTCATTTATATCAGTAATATTTATATTGAATTTTATCATTGAAAAATGATGAATCATTTCCTTTTATAATTCTATAGAAATCTGATGCTGTGTGCTTAGGATTTTGTATATGATCTAGCATGAAATTTAAACAAAAATTCATATATTGTTCAAATATATGGTTTTCTACATCAACATGCCCTTTTCTTAAATTTATATTTTGATATAAAATTTTGAAATACATACATATCGTTGTGAGACGTTCATAACATTTTTCATTTATTATTGAGCATGATCTAAAAAAAGAGTCATTTAAAATTTTTTTATCCGATTCCTCTTCATAATATAAGAGAAGATAATAATATTTAAAAAATTCATATTAAAATAAAAAAGGAAATAAAATTTTACTGATATGTGGAGAAATTATTTAAAAAAAAAAAAAAATTTATAATTTTATGATGTATGAAAAGTTAGCTTTCAAATATATAAATAATATTTATATTTTACATCATTTGCCATAGTCCATACACAATTTAAATGACTAATATATATATTATATAAAAAAGAACAATATTATTTTATTATCCAAGTATTCTTCTATGAATTTTATTCACAATATCAATTTTTGTACTATTCCAGATTCCACATTTATGATAATATCTAAATAATGATTATACAATATGATGATAAAATTATAGTAATTCAATGTAAAATCAGGGTAAACTATAAATATAAAGTTAAAATAAATATTACAAAAAATTAGTTATAGAATTGTGCACTATGATAAAGAAATAATATTTGTAAATTTATTTAAACCATTCAATGTTATAAAATGTCGTTGATATGTCAGTTTCTATAATATTTATGTGTTTAACATATTTATTTACTAAAAACAATAAGTGATTAAATGTTATGGACTTGGTCTTTTGCATTATAAAATATTTTTTAATGTTCATACGCACTACCTATTTAATGTAATAATTTTTTTGTTAAAATTATATTATTATTTCATAAATAACTGTAAATCTGAAGATTTCTTTGTTTATTTTTCAATAAATATTCGTACTTGAGACGACTTCGAATTTTTGATAAATATACATTAAAAAAAATAATGTATTCAATATAAATTTAACAAAATATGTTATACATAATTATAACGTATAAAAACATAAATTCATTGTGTAATAATATATTACATATATGTATTACATAAATATATATCATATAATATTTAAATATGGTAATATTCGATAGACACTCCTGCTAATGATATATATATTATCTCATAGAAGTGCAATAATGTGTTATTAAATCTTTGGCACAAATTAAAATAAGCACATGAATTTATAAATACATAGTGAAATAAAATATAAAATTTGTGTAAAAAGCTGTAAATATTTTTTAATAATAACATATTAAACT
>NW_004193444.1:0-2468 GCF_000321355.1 Plasmodium cynomolgi strain B
ATAATATGTAAATAAGAGAAGTACAATGGAAAACTATTTATAAAATAAAATATAAAGTATCCAAAACAGTTTATATTAATATCTCAATGATTCTGTTGAGGAATTGAAACATGAAACATTACGTAAATAATTATTTCCTTTAATATACAAACTGCAAACTAGGTATAAGTGATACAATTCAAAATATATATAAGTAATATTTTTATTTATTTTGTTTATTTTGTTGGAAGCGAATAAATTGTTTATAATATATGTAATTTGTATAATTGTGCATATTACATTTTTTGTATACAGGTTTATGTTTAGGGTTCAGGGTATATTTTTGATGCATGTGTTAGCACTTTCCGTGTTCGCAAATATATTCGAGTGTATTGTATTTAATAACTTAGCCGGAAAGCAAAAAATAACTGGTAGGATCGTTTGTTAAATTGCGATAAATTGTACGTATACATGTATCCTCCTATGAATGAAAAAAAATTTTTTTATTTTTAATATATATATAAATTACGGATTGGTACGAACTTAAAAAGTATTCCTTTTTGTTTGAAAAGAAAAAGAAAAATTACCTGGATCCCTTCTTTTCATGTTAATTTTCAAATTTTTAATGAGAGTGTCAAGCACCAAATAAAATATAAGTATATATATGTATGTACAAGCGTTGCGGTTTACGTAGTAAATGCTTCTTGACCTTTTCTGTTGTAGGGATAGCACATTCCTTGCTCCCCGAGTTTTCGTTTCAATCTGGTGGAGGGTGCTGCGAAGTTGTTGAAGCGAGCAAATCAGCATCAATCCCAGGTATAATGTACATATGTAATAATATGTATGCACTGTGGAGGTGTTTTTTTTTTTTTTTCTTTACGATAGCACGTTTTGCTGGAAGAGCTATTTTTGCTTCGTTAGCAGTTGCGGGCAGCGGATATAGCATATGTAATGGGCAAAAAACATGATGCACGATTATGCTATACAAATAAGGCGTAGTGATGTGCCTGCGCAAAATGCGAAAAAATCATATCAGTGCAGTTAAATAAATAGTGCACTGCCTAGTCTAACCTGCTTTGCTCCGCTAAGTGCGTATATATTTTATGTATATGTCTATATATATAATACTCCCCTTAATCTCCTTCCTTCGAAAGAGACCTACTTGGAACGGCGCATTTATTAAACTCCCTACCAACGGGATGTTCCGTTGGAGAGGCTGCGTGCAGCTGCAATGTAAACAAATACGCGCTTACTTTCCGCCCATAAGCGCCATGTATTCAGTTAATAAGTTAAAGTTTCAATATAAAATGAAAAACAAATCGGTGGGATTACAAAATTATTATGCAGAAAAAATGTTAAGTGCTTTTCAAAAAAAAATCAAGGGAGGGAAAAGAAAATAGGCCTTGATATAAAAAATACCCCACGGTAATATTAGGTGCAGCCCGTAGGGGGAAAACGCCCCACCAAAAAAAAAAGAAGCAAAAAACGCGCGGGATAGGTAGCCAAATGCGGATGCGCCATCTCATTTAACAAACGATTGTGGATGTAAGAATAAGTGGTAGCTCTCTTACATTTGTTCATAAAAAAACTATTAACAATTGGTGGGAAGGAAGAAACTCCAAATTGGGGAGAAAAGTTGAATATGGGGTGAGTATACCACGAAATTGGCAGTGGTTCAGTATTTAGGGTGCACTAAATATTTTTCTCTATGCGAAACCTTATGAACAGAATAAAAAATTGAACGTTTATTTAATATAAAGTAAATTAATTTCTTCTATTGCACAAATATAAGATAAATGAAATTTCTTTTTGTCTGTAATATTTTGCAAAAAATAATCATACATATAATTTTACGGAACATATTATAAAGATATACAAGTCATATTTTACGATTGTATTAAGCCTATACTTTTAAATTGAAAATATTATTAATGCATTATACATATCATTATAATATTGTAATGTAACGCAATAAAAATAAAATTTAATTTGTGAGAATTATAAAAGTTTTTAACAACCTTATGATTTCAGCTTAAGACAGAATTTTATGAGTGTTATATTTATTTGAACCAATAATACATATAAATCAAAAATTGGAAATAAAATAAAAATATTGGATGAATACCATTAAATAATTATTTTTAAATAAAATATAATGAAACGCTTACATAATTTATGGCAATTTGTAAAGAAGCCTATATTTTATTATGAGAACTAAATGCCTATTCATGTTATAAAATTAAAATTGATGTATATATAGACATATAAGCACAATCTGATATAAATCAAGTATAATAACATAATGTGAAGAAATAGTGCATTTTATAACATCTCTATATGCTAATCGAATTGAAATAAATTATAATCTTTGTAAAAAAGAGAAATATTGCAATAAAATTATTTAATTTATTGGAGAAAAACAATAATAGTGGTAATTATATTTAATCGAATTTGTAAGTACTAATATAATACTAGGTATATATAATATT
>NW_004193445.1:0-2463 GCF_000321355.1 Plasmodium cynomolgi strain B
TTAAAAGCGTTTAGTATACTCTAATAATTAATAACTGAAAAATGATATATTAATTTTTGCAAAAATATTTTGCATGAAATATTATTATATAATTAAGTAGAAAATTATATAGATAAATATATAACTTATAAGCTATATCTGAATTTAATATTAAATAAAAAAAGTAAATATATAGAATATGATATTTAATGTAAAAACAAATTTCCTTTTATTATTTCAAATAGGTAGAAACATATTCACTTTTGTAATTAATAAATAGGCATAAATATTTGTTAAAATTACATTTTGTTTTACAAATTATTGTAATTATGCAATGTTAATTGTGCTCCTATAACAATTTTTCTTCTTTATTTAACCATAAGTGCGTTTCCTTTTATAAAACACTTAAAATACTTTATTTAAATTTTTTAATATACTTTTTAAATATATTAAAAACATTAGGAAATTTGTGCAATTTTTATAGTAATCGGTTTTATACTTTTTGGCATTAAGAATGTAATCCATTTCGCAAATAAGCATATAGTTACATTTGTATTATTGGAACTGCATAATCCTATAAGTGAATAAAATAATTTGAAAATATATATAATGCAAGCCATCTTTTTTTAACTAAATTCACATTACATGTATTAAGATACAGTTCATTTTGTATATATATTTCTGTTTTATCATTAATTGACATGAATGATACCATGTTATGTTAAACGTTTAGAACAAATTATTTATACGAATGAATACTTTTTTTTAAAACAATTCGTAATTTTTGATGTAGGATGGAAACAATGGCTAGAAGTACCATTCTCTACTCTACAAGCATGTTGAAAAATGTTGACATGATATACAAAGTTGTAATAGTTTTGACTGTACATATTCCTATATATGAATTTCTGCGCTAAATGTTTTGTATTAAAATTAATTTTATGAATTGTATGCTGGGCATTATCAGTTATAGCATTGCTCTGTTACATTATAGCAACATTATTGTGTAAATGACATCGAAAAAGTATTATTCATTGTTAATATCTTTATGAAATCAATTATGTATAAGATATTAAAATACAAAATGCATATATAGTAATAAAATTCTAGATTGACTTGTTATGCGTGAACTGATTAGTCATTATATGTAACTGCTTTTCTGTTAATGGCATACTAAAGTTATATGTTGATAATTCTCATTTTTTATGCACTTATACGTAGATTAGTTATAGAGAAGAGATGTAATTATAATTATTGTGGATATTTTAGCATATTTAATATATACTACGTGTGGAATTACTATAATTTCTGTCATAATATTTTCGTTAAAGGTTACGATAGAATATATGCTATTTCATAAATTTCAGTTCTCAACATGTAGTATAAGATACAACAATTTTAACCTACAATATAGGAGAATTATTTGTTCAATGCAAAATATTTCTATGTTGTCCATTACGCATATGTATTATTTATTCTTCGATTTATGTAACCAATACGTTTATTTGACATTATGTTGTATGTAGTTAATTTTATTATATATCAATGCTATATGTAGTAACCTTTTGATTTTATTTTTTTGGCTTTTGATATAAGCAATGACATTTTTATATGCTCTCCTTTAATTAATATCTTCATTATTTTTCAATTATGACTGTAGCTTTTTTTTTTTTTTTACATTTAAATCTATTCGTAGACTATTTAAATGATGATAACGTGCATGTATTCCTTTATATTCATATTCTTTGAATAAAGGGTAATTCATGTAACTTCTATTTTGCAAAAAGGTGAATACATCAAATAATATGATAGCAAATTTTTTTCGAGCATATATAGTGTACATAAGTAAATTTTTGCCAAAATGTTAAATATGTCACTAGTACATACTTTGTTTTCATGGGATATCTTTAAATGGTGGAATAATGTTCCTTACATGTAAAAAGGAATTATTATATCATTAAAAATAAGGATAAATATTTAAATTGCATTATGGTTTATTAACAATGTGCACATTTGGAGTCTACTGGACTAAACAAATCAGTAAATAGGAAAATATATTTCTAATTATATTTGTTTACTGAAATGAAAAATAAATAAAAAAATCATTTAAAATTTTGACAAATCACAAAAAAAAAATTAACATGTTTATGTTATGTTGTGTATTGGAATAATACACATTATAATATTTTCACCTATATCACTAATAAATATGTAAAAAGGTGTCAAATTTTATAAGTTATAAACACATTTTAGTGTATGATATAAATAGGGATATTGTCAAATGGTACGAAAAAAAAAGCAGTCATTGTGCCAATGTTACCGCATAAACGAAAAAATGCAAAATAAATCTATTTATACTAATTTTTATGTTATAAATTTTTATATAAAAAACAATATTACTATTAAATATTATGTATTCCCCCTCTTCGATTAATATGATACATTGAAACTTCCTTTAATAGGTTATTTTGATATTATACGAAT
>NW_004192852.1:0-2460 GCF_000321355.1 Plasmodium cynomolgi strain B
CCGTTTTTTTTTGCTTAATACTTGGTTCTAATCGAGAAGACTAAAATGAAAATATAAAAAATGTGAAAATATATTTACTTCATAACTATACATTTGAAGTAAAAATAAATTATAACTTCTAACACAATATTCTTATCTTTTATAATATAATAAGTAATTACTCTATTGTAGTAGAAAAGGAAGAATATTATTCCAAGTACTGCTGCAGCCATGATCATATTTTTAATAGTATTTGAGTCTAACTTATCATATAATGTTTCTGAAGTACCAGGAACATCCTCAATGGCCCCACGGTTTGTATCTCCCCTACTGTTTGAATTATATGATGATACTGTGTGAAGAGAATACCCAGAGTTTCCTTACGACGGGGAACTCAAAGATTTTCCATGTTCGACTTCTGCCACCACTGGATGTGTTAATTTTCCTTGACCTACCTGACCTGTTGAACTTATTGAACCTGATGAACTTGCTGTATTTGTGGTTACTGTAACCATCGAACCTCTTGCAATTGGTGTACTTCCTGTAGTCACTTAACTTGCTGGAGTTCTGCTACCCGATGTTCTTGATGAACTTGACGAAGTTAGCGATGCCACTAAAGATGATGTTCGTTCTGAGGTTGGTGATGTTGCTGGACTAAATAAACCCAGCAAACCTAACAAAAATAATGGTTTTCCTTGACTTCCTGAACTTCTTGTAATTGTTATAGTTCCTCTATTTGTTGTAGTTACTGTTTTTGTTGTACTGGCTATAAATAGTGTACATGGTGTAATTACTGTGCTTGGTGTTACTTTACTTGGTGTAGTTGATGTCGTTGTTGTTATTAGTGGTTGTGTACTAGTTACTGTTGTTATAGTTTTTGCTGGTTGTGTTGAAGTTACTGTTGTTATAGTTTTTGCTGGTTGTGTTGAAGTTACTGTTGTTGTAGTTGTTACTGGTTTTGTTGTATTTCCAGCAGTTGATGTACTTACACTAGTTGACGAACTCCATGAGCTTGCTACGAACGCTGAACCTTTTGATCCTCTTGTACCTTCAGGTACCTTCTGACCTCCTGGAGGTATTTGATCAGAATCACCTTTATCGCTTGCGGGGATAACAGGTACTGTCTTAGGATTTGGTTTCTCCGAACTTTTGCATTTTTCTAATTCAGTTATGAGAGATGTTAACTCATCCTTATCACTACAAGAAAAATAATCAATACCATTCTGTGATGAAACAGTTAACCCTACACAACGCATATCCTTATATACATCTTGTACTGGTTTAAAACTCTAAAGATATGTTAAATAATTATCGCACTCCGTACTATTTTCGGAAGCACTAACTTTTTCAATTTCTTCAAGATTTTTAAAATAAATATACGAAAATGTCCTATTTTTAATTCATTTAATTTAAAATCAATTATATTTTCCGGATTACATTTGTTACTTAAATTTGAAATTTTAATGACTGTCCATGCCAAAATAAGGTTATCAAAAAAGGTTACATAAGCAATCTTTGCAGATTTGTTAGTAAGAATTTCACTTATTTGTTCACATAAGCAATAACGTATGTAATTGCAGTAATTATTACATTCGGAATCACCCCCTTGACTTAACTTATCTAAATGACGTACTATTTTAATGCAAAGGTCTTTGACTTCTCTAGGTTTGGAACTTAGATTATTATCGATTCCATTAAAAAGTTGATCAAAATAAGAAGATTAACCAAGTTCTGAAAAGAAGTCTTATTCATGAATTTTATGCAGTGCTACAGCTTTTGCAGCTTCCTACTGATACGAATCATGAAAAAATTAACAAAATAGTACGAATTCTATGGATCTCATAATAGAATTTTTCTTTTGTTTTAAGTCAAAATTCTTATGTAATTTGTAATGTACAATTAAAGACTTATATTCATATATACAACGTTTTCACAGGAAATGTCGTCATTTTTTTGCACATAATTTGAATACAATAAAACATATTATATTTTTAAACTATGCACATTAACATAAAATAGGAACTATATATAATCTTCCATCGATAAATTTTTACTCAGAATTATTCATTATTCGCAGCACACAAAAAAGCGTTCAGTTTTTGCCACTCAATTTTAAGGTAATTAGGAAAAAATCGCTATTGTATTATTCATAATAAAGGAAATTACTACTATTAAATATCATAAAGTAGAAAAAAAATGCCGCAGATTAAGGCTCAAACTAAATATAAACAATAATATTGTAAATCCTAAAAGATTTAATTCATATATGTGTTATATATTTATCTTAACGATAAGTAAAATAAATTATTTAAAATATATATTTTGAAATATTTATTTTTGGTTTTCCACGAATTTGTAAATATTTTTTAAAGAAAATTATAATGACTATAGTTAAAAAAGTTTCTATTTATGACAGAAATATGTTTTTTTTTAGAAATATATTTATAACATAAATATGATGTGTTCATATTTTCCATTTTT
>NW_004192853.1:0-2442 GCF_000321355.1 Plasmodium cynomolgi strain B
CGTTTTGTTTGAAATTTTATGCTTCAAACATGAATAACACTTTCTAAAAGTTGTAACTGATTATTTTGTTTCATATTTATGTTATTAAAACGATTCAATAATTTTCTAGGTTTAAAAAAATATTTCATAATAAAAAAAAAATATATTTTTTAAACAAGTATAAAGTTACTCCTTATGAGACAGTACCTTATATATATTTATTTTTTATATATTGAAATGACATTGTAGCTACTATTTTTATTATTTAATTTATTAACTACATCTTGAGATAGAATGGTAAATTCAGGGGAAGCGAAGACGCAAACTACAAAAAATTGGGTATACTTTAATTTTTTATACAAAACATTGTTAATTATTTATTTGAATTTAAAAATTGTCTTAAAGAATAATAAATAATTCTTTAAAATATAAGTTTATATATTTATCCAATTTGTTTATAATACATAATTTTTAGGATGAGGTACTGGAAGGGTTACCTTCACATAACATATATAAATACTTCAATGAAAACAAAAATATAGGCAATAATTATGATAAAGATTGTGAAATAAAAATAAACGATAAAACCGAATATCCTGAATTTAAGGAAATTTGTAAAAATTTTGCTAAGAAATTGGAAGATATATTACGCAATGTACACGGGAAAGAAACTATTAATTACTGTATGTTGCTGAAATACTGGGTATATGAACAAATAAAAAAAGTAGTAAATTTGATAAAACGATCTTTGAAGTATTTATTCTTACGGAAAAACTAAAAAATATGCAGTACTCCATTGAAAAATTGTCTCCTGTAAATTTTGAATGCTACGATTATTATAATGACTATATGGGTGATTGGCAAGAAGAGAAAGACCTATTTGAATATTTTATTAATTTTGATGAATTTAATACTCGTATTAAAAGTAAGAAGAATGAACATGAGAAGTATAAAGAATACGTGAAACATATTTTGGGTTTATATTTAAAAAAAAGAAGGTTGTTGTAAGATTAAATATTATCACCTTTGTGATCATTATTTTAGATGTGATCCAAAGTATGATCCAAAGGTACTCTTATCAATGTTAGGAGAATCAACAGGAACAGAAAGTTCTTCAGAAACAAAAAGTTCTTCAGAAACAGATATACACGGTATAGATATCTCTGAAGAAATAAGTAGAAAAAAAAAATATGATTATGATATAGATTATACACCAACTGGATCTGATATTGTTATCCCTAATGTGCGAGTTGGATGGCATAAAAGTAAAAACAAATATAAATCGAGAATTCAAAACGTTAGGTGTCTTATGAATTATGCAATTAAGGATAGTCGTTATGCATTGGTTTCTTGTTATAACTTTGAAAAAGGATACCAGGATTATGAACATATATTTAGACCAACAGTGGAAGAGGATGCTTTTTATTCTGAATTAAAAGAAAAAGAATCCCATGATCGTGCAAGTTCTAGTTCAGTCAATACGAATCAATTTCCTATAGATACAAATAAGAATGGAAAAGTTGCCACAAAATCTAATATTACTCCAGTGATACCGGAATCGATACGGGGATACAGCCCCCTAGGGGAATTAATAAATGAAAAAAAGGATGATTTTACTGGGGAATATCAAGCGAGTCGCGTGGAGGCATATACATTTGCATCAACGTCTAGAAAACATGATCTCTGGGAAGAAAAAAGCAGAAGAGTACCTTGTACTTATATTAAAATAAATGAGAATGGGACAAAAGAGTGTGTAAAAAAGGAAAAATTGAATGAAATTATAGTTTTTACAGATACAAAAGGTCAGAGTTTAAATACTGTAGAAAATGTTGAGAGACCATCTTCAATAGATCTTTCTACAGACGAATATCCCGATAATTTTGAGACCACAGGGAATAGTATATTTAAAACACCTATGTTCCGGGGTTCTACCTTAGCAGCATTATTAGTAGGAGTAGTTTTCGTTTTTTTATTTATTACAAGGTATATAATAATTATAAAATGTGTGCATATATAAATTATATTCACAGTTAATAAATGTTTTAGTAGAGAATAGTTTCAATGTTCTGGACATATTTTACTTCGTTCTTTCACCTTTTAGTTTACCCCTTTCGGAAGATGGGTTGGTCGTAAAGACTCAAAAGAGAAAAACAGGTATATGGAAATACCAATAGAAGGTGAGCAAAATTATCTCAACGAATATTATGGAGATCCTCAAAGGAGAAATGTGCAAAATCAACCAGTCCATGCCCCAAGTCCAAGTCCTAAGAGCCCTTCTTCAAGTTCTAGGAAAATGGATCCCCCTAAAGAAAGAATACGTATAGCTTATCATACTTCATAAGATTTTGCATTTTATTTCTAGGGGTAGTAAAAAATTACGTGTAAGAATAATGTAAAAAAGTGTTTTACTCAACTTCTTATCACAAATTTGTTTAATAAGTGCTAGAAGAAGAAATAGAAAAA
>NW_004192854.1:0-2436 GCF_000321355.1 Plasmodium cynomolgi strain B
ATTTATATTAAGAATATTCTCACAAAATTATGTTTTTGTATTTTTTATTACATAAAAAAAAATAATATTGTTATCAATAAAAGGGATACGTTGGCACAATTTATGCTTTTTAATTGAATCATAAATAAAATAACTAATTTTAAAAAAGAAAAACAATATTTATATGAATAAGTACAAACAAATTTGGATGTATATAGTGTAGTATAAAATTTCATATTATTATACTGTTATATAGATGCGCAACTTATCCATAAAATAAATTATATAATAATGCCTTATAAAGTATATGAATATTTTTACATGATAGTGCTTTATAATAATAAAAAATATAATGAACAAAAAATAAGAAAACAAAACAAAAAAATTCAATTTTAGATATTAGGTATATATAATAGTACAATATTATATTACCTTTAACAAAATACTTATGGATAATACAGTTATCCTTGGCACTAAATAATAGTGCTTGTTTATTCCTAGATGTAGTAAATTATAAATAGATAAACTTAATAACACGCATTCCCAGATTTATTATTTGTTTGTAATCATAATGCCGAATATTCCACCTTCTTTTTATGTACATTTTGACCAGTAATATAGATTACTCTTTTATTATTTCATATAATAAAAAGACAATTCATAAATGATAGATATTTATTGTATTAATATTTTTCATTAATACTGATTATATTTTATCATGATAATAGTAATTGTGACCTTAATTTATTTTTCATTAATAATTGAATTGCATGGAGAATTATATGTGATATTCTTTGCTGTTATTTCGTCTAATAGATAATGCCACACTTATATAGGATTATAACATTTTTAGTGAATACTATTTGTAATCCATTATTGTATGCTCTATATAAAATTCTATTATAATTCTAAATATTTGATAAATTAATATTATTACATTGTCTTGTTGTTCATATATGTTCTATATTAATAATTATACTTATTTATCGCTTTAAATGTTTACACAATTTTGCGTTATACGAATAGAATAATTGCAAATCTATGTTTGTCACCTAATCGTTGTATAACATTTTGATTAATAATATACATGTAATTAAAATGCATTTTTTTTTCCTATATTAATAATGTCACAGTAATTCTTAATTAAAATTATATATTTTTTATGCATCTCTATTATAACTATATGATAAGAGGTAATACGGTTTCGCGCGTTCCATTTTTGATGTACTTGGAATATCTGAATATTCGTGTTCTATATATTCATTTTCCGAATTTATTTTTTTTCTCAATCCTCGATGTTTCAAGCCTGATGCAATGGGAGTAAACTAATATTAGGGGGAAAAAATTAGACATTGTAAAAATTATATATACTTATTCAAAATTTATTATGACTAGGTGTAGTAAAAAATATATTACGCTTTATATATATGTATTATAATATGCGTTATTAACCTTATATAAAATGAATAGAAGCGAATGCATCACTAATGCTAGCATAAGTGGGAATATTATCGGAGAATGTAATCCATTAGGTTTCACAGAAACTAATGTTTTCGGTGCATTATGGCATGTACCTACATATAGCATATTGCGATCATATAAATACTTAAAATTTTCTAGTTCATTACAAAAATCTTCATCCTTATTATCATTATAACATTCTTGTGCATACTTATTATGTAAATCATAGCATTTCTTCGCGCAGACGCAATAGCATTTATTGGACACATTCTGTTCATTTTTGAAAGT
Organism: Plasmodium cynomolgi strain B; assembly: GCF_000321355.1. Classification (NCBI taxonomy): domain Eukaryota; phylum Apicomplexa; class Aconoidasida; order Haemosporida; family Plasmodiidae; genus Plasmodium; species Plasmodium cynomolgi. The sequence goes on from NW_004192854.1 coordinate 1,729, forward strand.
ATTATACAATTCTATGAGTTTTTTTGCATTTGAAACTACAATTTTGCTAATTTCTTCAATATAATTATTGCACAAGTGTCTACCATTACGAGCTTTTTCGTATAATTGTAAAAATTCGTTGTATAATTTTAACGTCTGATCACTCTCTTTTTGATCCTTTAGTAAGTCATAATGCATCCAGTAGTACAAATATTTACATTTATTAGCTGATTCTTTCGACAAGTCATTTTGTGATATATGGCTTAAATACCCCATAACACGTCTACACGCTGTATCTTTATTGACACCGTTAATATCATAATTTGAAATAATAGGGGTACATTCTGTATTAGAATAGTTGTTATCACTGCTCGAATAAGAAACTAATTTCTCATTATATTCCTTAATATAATTAATAAAATTATACTGAAAAAAAAAAATAAAATTATAAGTTATAGTATAAACACATTGAATAATTATTTCACTTTCCCTAAATTCACAAAGAAATAACGAAATATAGTATAAAATTGCAATTATGAAATAAAAATAATAATTATGTAATTTTTGCATTTGTCACATATCCCATTATATTTAGATATTGCGTTGATATATAAAATAATTAAAATTACTAAAATGTAGATATATATTCTTGAAATGAGTCATCTGATCTGACAATATATTATGTAATCTTTTCATCGTTATATAAATAAATTTGATAAAGATTTAATT
>NW_004192855.1:0-2428 GCF_000321355.1 Plasmodium cynomolgi strain B
TGAATTATTGGTTAAACAAAAAATTAGAAGAAACTGGAATAAGTGCTACAAATTTTATTGGTATTTTGGACAAAATTTTGAGTTATACATTTACTTCAAATTCACTATATATGTATTTTAAGCATAGTGTATATGACATAAATGCAAAAATTCTCAAGGAAATGAATATATTGTATGATTTGTATGATGATTACTATAAATTTCTTGATAGCCAAAAAACTAAATGCACAAAGTATAATTATGAATGTTTAAGCGCTTATGTAACAGAAATTAATAAATGTCACAACATCAAGAATAAAAGGTTTTACAAAGCACTTAAAAATATTCTTTCAATGTATAATAAAAAAGATCAAGAAAAATGTGAAAATGAAGGATCAACAACATTATTACCAATATGCAATATATTAAGTAAATATATAACGAATATAAATGAACAAAATTGTATATCTTCGTGTAAAACCTTTAAAAATATGGAATTAAAAACATTACCTAAAGAAGTATATGATTATGTATATTATTATCCTATATTTTTAAATATATTTACTAACTCTTTATGTTAATATTCGATATTTGATAATTTATATAAAAAATTCCTTAAAATAGTAAATAAAGTATTTACACAATTCACTTTTCTGTTTAATTTATAGGAAAATGTTTTAAATGAGTTAACTGCACATCAAATATATAAAAAATTGGATGATCAAGAAATTGATGAATCTACATGCTCTAATCATTGCGAAGACTTTATTTTTATGTATGATAAAGACGAAGAGTTTAATTTCCTTTGCGCCAAAATGGCAACTAATTTAAAGCACTTATCAACTGTTCTGAATGGTGTATCTTCACATGCTGATCGTTGCACATATTTCATATTTTGGGTATATGAAAAAATAATGAATATATTAAATAAAAATTCGAGTAGCCATAGTAATTATTATGCAATTAATTTACTTAATCAGGTGTTGTATACAGTTAATAAGGGATTGCCATTAAGTCAAAAATGTTCCTATAATTTTGATAGCACCTTAAGTGACTGGAAAAAGGAGAAATACCTGCACGATTATTTTAAAAATTTTGAAAAATAAATGATAATATTAAAAACCATAATAATTGTAATAAATATTTGGGATACATTAATCACATTAGTAAACTGTATATGAATGATTTAAAATCTTGTTGTGCATATTATACTAATTCTAAACCATATTATTTAGAGATGTGTCCAAAATATTTTAAATGTGAAAAGAAATATTTTCCGCGTAGCATCATATCAAAGTTATATTGTGAAAATGAGAAGATTGATACAAATGTGGATGAAATATTTAAAGGTTTATACGTCGATCTGGATGTTGTAACTTTGAGTAGAATGAATGATCATGCTCCATCGAATTATACAATAAAGAACTCAATACCAAATTTAGTAACAAATTCAATGGGTGACCGATTTAATAGTGTGATGTTTTATTGCTATTCATTTCTGGGAATAACTTTCCTTTTTTTTTATTATATAAAGTAATCAAAAACGACGTTTTATGTGAATAATTACAATATATTTTGCATAACATTGATAATTATGTGTAAACTGATTGTGTACTTATTAATTAAAAATTCTTTTTGATTTTTAGATTACCAACCTTATATCTAGCTCTAGCAGAAGATCCCACCTAAGTGATATAGCCAGAAGCGATATGCAAATGAAATATGATGAAACACGTCCGCCAGAAAGTACGCTTCCATCGAAAAAAAGTTCACAAAAAGAGAGAATTCGCATTGCTTATGCATCTTCAAATTGATGCATGCTCACTGGTAACACAGAATGTAAATTAGTTTAAAGCCCTTAGATGAGGAACATTGCATGTTGTTCAGTTATTTACTATAATTAATGATATCCAAAGTAAAAAATATTGTTATAAACATGCATATTTGTTTTTCTATGTTTTTACTCAGCTTTTTATACTAAAATTTTTTTTGTAATTATATGATTTATTCGTTGTAATATATTATAGCCACCCCACAATTTTTTTATAATATTTATGTCCCTATTTGATACACATTTGTGGTGAGTCACAATTGAGCGGCGCATAATTATTATACACATTGATTATATAAATATGTTTCATTGTGATTCAAGTAGCACTTTTAGTTATATGTCATAGGTTTAGGGTACAGGGTTTATATTTAAAGTATTTATATGGTTTAGGGTAAATATTTAAATATGCGAAACGATGAGATTATTTAAATATTAATAAAATTTTCATCATGAAATAAACCTGTGAAACAGTTCAAATTGTAGAAAATATTAATGCAGAAAATATTAAATTTAATTGTTAAATGAATGCTTCTATAAAATATTTCAATGAGACTGATAAAATAGCAAAGGTAAGGAATTTAAGGATGTAGATGCCTCTGCTGTTTACTTTCAAGTTGT
>NW_004193446.1:0-2424 GCF_000321355.1 Plasmodium cynomolgi strain B
GCATATACTACTAAAAATAAATACACACTAAGTGTTATATAATAAGGTATAAAAAAATAAGGAAAAGTTACTTGCCTTTTAAAGTAGTTTTTACCATTAAATTCTAGTAAAAGTTAATAAATTACATAAAGAATTTTTATACGAAAAGGTTATTTATAAGAAGAAATTGTAAATTTTTATATTTTAATAAATTTATATGATAAAAAATGAGCGCGAAAAAGAACACGAACTTTGTAAATATGTTACGAATACATGAGTTGTTTCTGCTTCATATTTAAGAGCTTAACCGCGATAAACAGTGCATCAATTTTAAATATTTATTGAAAAAACCATTTAAATTTATGACGCTTTAATTTTTTTTCTTAATTTATGAAATCTTTGAAGTGTGTGAGCATATGTAATGCTTATAATAATTTATACATGTAGTACAATCGCGCAATAATTGACACTTTAAAAAAACATTATAGAACTGGTATGAATAATAACAAGTATGTCGAACGCAGGGGTAAAATAACTTGTTAAAGCAACACCACTTGAAAAGGATGCGCATAAATATGTATGCGAATACTATCATAACCGTGATTTCTGGCAAAGCAAATACCTTATGTTTTTTAATTAAATATAACAATTTGTTTTGAAAAGCGCTGTGTTGTATAAAATAGGATAATCTGTAATTGAGATGACATTTTGAAGATTTATTATTATTATTTAAAGCTTTGAATCTAATTTGTTTAAAGATTTACACAAGGTTTATGTAACTATTGCATATACACACCCGTGCTATTTTATATTTTCCAAATTGACTTCATTAATGTTACATCTAGAGTTAAAATCAACATTCTAATTTCAGGTATTTGTTGATTTTTCATAATTATTTTTATATGAATCAAAATTTTGTTCCACATTATCGTAAGTGTCTGAACCATAAAATAGAACATACTAATTTTATAAAATACAGAAAACTTTGAAGTAAAATGAAACAATAAATTTGTTAAATATTAACAAAAGAAAATTGTCATATAACTAAAATTATTACTGCTTCGCATACATTTTTGAAATTTTAATCATATACAACATGAAATGAAACAATAAAGGCATCTACTTCCTAAAATTACTTACGTAAGCTACTTTAGGAATCACATGCAAATATTCCAGAGAAGTATTTATTTAATAATTAAATTTAATTTTTTCTACAATTTGAACTGTTTCACAGGTTTATTTCATGATGAAAATTTTATTAATATTTAAATAATCCTATCGTTTAGCATATTTAAATATTTACCTTAAACCTAAACCCTGAACCCTAAACATGAACGCTGAACCTATGTATGTAGAATACCGGAGGACGAATCTTTTTTAAAATGGGTTTCCTCTCATAATATCACTGAAAAATTTATAATTTAAATAAACAGATAATATATGAATAAATCATGTGTATTAGGAAAAAATAAACAATATCATAATTTAAAATAGAATTCCAAGTAAAATGTAATAATATAAATAAACCCTATCATATATATGGTAGAACATCATGAAATTGATCTATCAAATATATAAAATCATAATATAACATCAAAATTGCCTACTAAAATGGAATAATTATATTCATCTTGATTTCTCAGATCTTCTATCTTTGTAGTTTTTGAGAAAGTTTTCTATTTAAAAATTTTATTTGATATTTATAATCCTTTTTAATGGGTAGTTGGTTCTCAAGAACACGCTCGATAAGACAAATTTTATGAATGCGGGGATTGCGATGCCACATATCATCCAGGAATATGATGGTGGACCAATAGAATAAGAGACAATCAGGCCTATACAAGACAAAGCTAATGGATAAGGAACTGAAAAGGCCAATACGAGGGGCAACAATGCTTTGTTTTTCTTATAGTATATGCAAATTTATTAAAAAATTCTCTGGTTTTGATTCCCATTCTTTCATATTGTGCCTTAATTTTTATGTACGGTAACATTACTAATTCAACATTGCAATATAATTTTTTATTTATTTTACCTTTTCCCGTTCTTAATTTGTCATATTTTACTACTTTAATGAAGATCTAAAAAATAGTTTATATAAATATCGCGCAATATGTTATGAAAAATGCAGAATTTAAATAAGGCATTAAAGTTGTCAACTCTATTAGATGATCTGGTATTATTTTTACATCAGCCCAAGCTAACATAGACACTATTAATACAAGCAATGAAAATAAAGTAGAGAAAATAATTTTATATCCATATTTTTTAATTATTATATTATTTTATGTTTATAATCATAAATTCCATTTTCACCAAGTTTATATATCTTATCTATATTGTTGAATATTTTTCTTTAACAATAGAAATCTAATTTTTTTAACTTTTTTTTTTGCATAAGTATTTTAAAAAATTTTCCTATAAGAATATATATTATTTGACTAA
>NW_004192856.1:0-2424 GCF_000321355.1 Plasmodium cynomolgi strain B
CTGTAAATTATGTAATATATATATATTTAAATTTATTAATGCTTATATTTATGGGAAGTAACAAAATACATATATAAATAAAAATGTATTTACGTTAATAACAATTAAGTGTGTATTGTCTACAATAAATCTTACATTTTGTGAAAAAAATATTTTTAATTCCCATTTATATTATATATATTTTAAAAATATTATAAATATATTATGCTATTATTATCGGATAGATACCTTATAATTTTATCTATATTAGCAAAAATAACACATACAATTTAACAATATTATGAATGTAATTTCTTATATATAACTCTTTTATTTATTTTATATATAATATGCAGAAAAAAATGTATCTATAATTATATTATTATGTATTTTATTATTATTAGTTCATTCCATTTTTCACTCGGATAAGCTTTTGAAAGATGAAGTTAAATAGATACATAAAAAAATGTTATTAGTGATAATGTATATTCAAAGAATATTTTGAACCATATCGGTTAATTAATTGGAAGAACCTATATAATTTATAATATAAATCTGTAGATACATAAGAATTAAGATGTATTTTACATAAATACTATTTCAATCTAAAACATTTTAGAGATATTATACTTAATTAAAATGTGATACTACTTTTTTTAAAATAATATGAATAAAAATATAAAAAAAATTACAACATACATAGGAAAAAGCTATGATTATAATTTTCTTGTAACAAAATAGTGAAATATAGTTACTAAGATTAAATATAGCTTTACTATTAAGCGGAATTTATGATATGAATAACATAAATATCGATTATTTTATATTATAAGTATTATTTATTAATACGGTATAATTCATTATATGGGATATTATTTATAATTTGATATATTTTCTGGTATATTTAATAATAATGCATATATATCAGGGTATCATAATATATATGCGTTTTAAATTTTTCATTATATTTAACTTTTAATCTATTATTTTACCTCGTGTGCTTCAATAGATATTCAAATTAGGTATTAATATGTTATTTATTTACCTACTTCATTTATTGTATTATATTTTAAATAATGCATTTTAAATAATATTCTAATTTATAATGCATATAAACAGTTCAGTTATATGTGGATTACTCATACATTTAGGAATTATATTTTATGAGGTACATCGTATCGCCTGAATTTATTTCCCTATTTTCTGCACCATTTATTATTAAATCCTGATTATTTCTTTCCATATTTTTCAGTATATTATTTCTCCCTAGTATTTTTGTATTTATCCAAATACCCAAAGGAGTAAACTAATATTTAAGAAAATTTTAAATTGTATATAGTAATTTATTTATAAAGAATAATTCTTTATTCAAATGTATAACAAAAGTAAACTATAATATATAGCATATATAAATGAAATTATTATTAACCTTATAGAGTAATAAGCCAAACATTCCTGTCATTCCACTAATGAGTGGTATTGTTATTGGAGCGATTGTTTTTTTATTATACTTACATGGTTTTTCATATTCTAAAGCATGACCTTCAGGTGATATGAATTTTGGCAATTCTTGATTACATTTACCTGAATAGAATAAATGATCCCTTTCAATTAAACATTTAATATTTTTTAATTCCTTATATAAATAAATGCTACTTTCATATTTTTTATTTTTCTCTATAATATCATTATAATCAACAATTAACTGTCTAAGTGTCATGCAATTTCCTTGATCTTCATTAACATAATGTCTTTCTTGAGAAAAAGAGTCATAAGCATCATAAAGACCGTACAGATCTTTCATTTTCTTGAATCTTATATCGTCTATGTAATTCATTTTGGATATACATGAATTATCTTTAATTTCATCATCAAGACTTAATATACTCTATCATTTGTTCAAATGTATATGATTTTTCTCTATTTATATGTAATTGAAATTTATAATTAAGAATATAGTTAATATATTCGCAATGCTTATTACTTTTATGATTATCTTCAGTATAAAAATGTTTTAAATATCCTTTTATTTCATTTGCCACACGAATAACAGCAGCTTTTAGATAACTATGACCAGATTTTAGAAATGAAGGTACTGTACTAAGTGCATTAGCTTCTGAACCACCTTTAGCTTCATCATATATTTTTCTATAAAAACAGTAATCCTCATACATATAATACTAAAAAAGTTTAGATAAATTAAAAAACACAAATGCATAAGAGACGAACTAATGAAATAAATATATCTATTAATGATATTTTATTTTGTTAAAAAAAAAAATAGTTATAATATATATATAACTGTATAAAATGAATTTACCGTATCGTCGTTTTCAGTATAGCTCATATTTAAAAGTTAGAAAAATAAGAATACATTAATTTATATTAATGTATATATATTTATTTATTAAATATTTATGTTATTATACAATGATTTACTCTAAT
>NW_004192857.1:0-2421 GCF_000321355.1 Plasmodium cynomolgi strain B
TTTTACATTTTAGGTTTATAAGGTAAAGAAGTATTATTATGTTGAGTGATAGTAGGGCCAATATTTTTCTATTATATATATATTACCTTTAACTTAATAAAATATTTTATATCTGTTTTACCACATTTTATAGGACATAGTTTGTTAATTATGAATTTTATTTACTAATTTTATAGTATTTTATTTTGATTTAATGTATTATATTACTTATATATGTAATAAATAAATGTTAGAAGCGTCTATAAACATTAGGCTATTATGAATTTTTACATATAATTCTTGTGATACTTCCTATTTGTTCTATATTTCACAATGATATGGTAATATTATTATGTATGTAATATTTACGGAATTATTACAATAAATTTCGCTTTATATAATGTTAAGCTATGTTCTATATAATCATTAATAGTACAAATAATCTACAATTTTTTAAGAATTATCTTTTTATCTTAGTAATTCATAAATGTATTATTACCTTTTCGGTTTTATTATTGAGTTTTTATAATTTTCATATTTATTTACTTATGTTTGGTGGATTAGGTGAATTACAACGCATACTTAATTTTCAAAGAAAATCATATCACATTTCCATTTTAAAATATTCATATTTTCCAAATTTATGAAAGAAGAATAGAACGTTGTTTTCGTGCAATTAAAATTTATTATATATGTGCCTTTTCTATATTTCGTATTAAGAAATATAACATATCTAGAATTAATGGATTTATCTAGATTAATATGCAATATTATATCTGTTATTATTCATATCTGCTTGATCAAAATTATAATCATGTGATTGTAGTTCATTATTTTCTTCAACTCCATTCCTCAACTCCTTCTTGGTTTTACGAATTCTGGGATCTATCCATGCTCTAATCGGGGTGTACTATTATTAAAAAAAATATATATACATTTGAAATATAATAATAGTATTTAAAAAAATGTGTGTATTATTCATTTTTGGAAAGTGCTATATAATATTCATATTTTTAAATAATTATTATATTTACCTTATATAAGAGGAATAAAAAGCTAGTTAGTCCTACACACGATGCTGAAATAATAGTTCCATTTGATATCCCCTCTTCTGCTGTATTAGGAACTAAATAAGAAGTAACATCATCTGCATTTTCTTCACGATTATTGTGAGAACTATGACCTTCAGCATCACCCGGAATTAGAGAACCTGAAAGAGTTGTAGCAGAAAGAGAAGTAGAGAGATGAAGATGATGAGCAAGTGTTGTAGAATGGCTAGCAAGAGGTGCAGAATTATGATAAACAGATAGATGTACATGACGATATCCTTCTGTGTCTACATTGATTTCTACATTGCCATCATCTTCTTCTTTTGGTTTATTAGGTGTACCTGATCGAGTATCTGGGACCTGGGCTGCTATGAGATGTTCAAAATAAAGAGAAGTTAAGTATGAATACTATTATTTATAGCTTCGCTTTAAAGATGACATGTTTCATGCAACGTATATTAAATTTATAGTAATAATTTTTATGAATAAACTACCATTAAAGAAAGCATTCGATGATGCATCATCGCACGTAATATAGTTCTTGTCATCTAATTTGACATACTTCTTAATGTATTTTTTGAATTCTTTGCAAAATGATCCATTGTCTGATTTACAATTCTTTTCATACGTTGAGAGGTAAGTACTTCCTAAAGCAACATATTTGCAATAATTCTTTTTAGATATTTTAGTGCTAATTTTACTTATATCTTTATATGCATCCAAAAAAAAAAAGTAATCATAAATATTCTTTAATATTTTAATTTCATACAAATTCTTAACATCAAATTCGCAATCGCAATTAGCACATTTTTTTTCTTTCCTCTCATTCCATAATTTTAAAATTTTAGCAATGTTTTCATTCGTAAAATTATTAACTATTAACTGATCATAAAACCAGTATTTCAAATAAAAACAAAGTTTTACATTATCTGTTCCATATCTCCCATAATAATCTGTATCATTTGTTATTAATTTCAAATTTCTTTCAAATTTTTTATATAGTTCCCTATGTTGATCTTTAAGTTCATAACTTTCATCTTGTTCACAATAGTCATAATAACTGTAAGAATTACCAGAACATTCATTATTAAAAAAAGCTTTATAAAGAACATTTAAATTAGTTTGACTGAACTCAGAATTCTATAAATAAAAAAAAAGTTTGAAATATATATAAAGGTATACATCCTTATATCTTACTTTTTTATTAATTTGTAATAAAAAAAAGTAGTTTCTAAACTTTGTAAAATGAAAAATATTGTATATAAAAATAAATATGTACGTTTTGCTCTTCAAATTCAAGAAGAGTGTATATTTTGGAGTCTAACGTCATTTTATTATAATAAATAAATAATTAAATTTATAGTGGAATAAATATTAATTATACGAAAATGTG
>NW_004193447.1:0-2418 GCF_000321355.1 Plasmodium cynomolgi strain B
AGTATTATTATTTTATAAAATGTAGCGCGTATTATATAATCTATATGTTTTTATACATTTTTCACCATCATAACGCGTTAAAAAAATTCCTTCTTATTTGATATATACTATAGCTTATAAAAAAATAATAATAGCATAAAAAATATGTCATTATTTTGTAAACATAATGAACTCCATAATATTAATATGGTATTATTAAGGAGTAATATACATATTATTGCTTTAAATAAGTATTTTTTTATTTCCTTTTTTAGGAATTAGGACAATTAATAGAATATATACTAAATATAATCAATCAGAGATGTGGAAGTTGGTTTACCGCTTAGGTTTAGGGTTCAGATTTAGTTTTATGGTACAAGGGTTAGGTTTGATGCATCGGTTAGCACGTAAAACCTTCGCAAATGCTGTTTGGGGTTTATTATTTTACAAACTGGTAGAAATGTAAAAACTAGCTAGATGGAACTTAAGTCAAAATACTAGTATATTTACATATGTGCGTATTTTCAGATGAATGAAAAAAAATTTATTTATTTTTAAAAAATATAATAATTGCGGATTTGTACGACCGTAAAAAATATTTGCAATGGTTTGTAAAAAAAAAAAAAAAAAGGTGGTTCCCCTTTTTTCAAAGCAATTTTCAAATTAGTAATGAGTACGTAGAGCTAGCAGCAAAATATAACTATATATGTGTATGCAGGTACCACAATGGCTGGCTACTTAGAAAATGCTTCTGGTCGTTTTTTCCAGGGGGGCTAGCATATTTCTGGCGTGCTAAGTTCTCGTTTCAATCGACGGGAGGTTGCTGTAAAGTTGTTGCAGCGCGTAAATCAGTATCACCCCAAAGCATGTATTATATACATATGTAATATTATGTATGCACTGTGGAGGGCGTTTTTTCTTCTTTTTTCATCACGATAAGACTCTTTGCAGAAAGGATTATTTTCCCCCCCTTAGCAGTTTGCACAGCGGAGAAAGCATATATCATGGCAAAAAATATGCTGCCCGATTATGCCATACAAATAAGGCATAGTAATGTAACTGTACGAAATACTAAAAAAACATTTCCCTGCGCAGATAAATAAATAGCGCACAGCCTGCGCTGGCCTTCCTTCCTCCGCTAAGCACGTATATATGTTATATATATGTATATATATAATAACCCACTTAATCTCATTCCTTCGAAAGCTGCCTACTTGAAACGGCTCATTTGTTAAACTTCCCGCCAACGGGATGCTCCATTGTAGAAGCTCCGTGCATTTGCAATGTAAACTAATACTTGATTCCATTCCGCCGATATACGCCATGCATTCAGTTAAGAAGATAAAGTTTCAAAATAAATGAAACGTACATGGGTGGAGTTACAAAATTATTAGACAGAAAAAATGCTAGGTGTTTTTCAAAAAAATAAATGAAGGAAAAGGAAAAGCGGCCTAGATATAAAAATACGCCATTGTAATATAGGTTGCAAACTGTTGGGGTGAGAGCCCCCCCCCAAAAAAAAAAATATAGCAAGTAAAAACGCGGGATGGATGGGCAAATGCGGATGCACGTCCTCATTTAAGAAACGATTTGAGAGGGAAGAAAAAGTGATCAGACTCTCATATATGTTCATAAAAAATTGTTAATAATTGGTGCGTAGGATGAAGCTTCAAAGTGGGAAGAAAAGTTGAATACTGCGTGAATATACCACCAAATTGGCAGTAGTTCAGAGTTTAGGGTGCATTAAATATTTTTTTCACTGAGAAACTTTACCAACGACCGAAAAAAATTTAACGTTTATTTAATATAAAGTAAATTAATTTCCTTTATTGCTCAATTATAATATAATTTAAATTTCTTTTTGTCTGTATTATTTTACAACCAATAATCGTAGTTTTACGGAACATGTTATAATGATATATAAGACATGTTTTACGCTTAGATGAAGCCTATAATTTTAAATTAAAAAAATATTATTAATGCATTAATTATTTCATTAAAACATTGTAATATAACGCAAAAAAATTAAAAATATAAATTGTGAAAATTAAAAATGTTTTTACCCACCCAATTATTTCAGCTTAAGACAGAATTTTGTGAGTGTTATATGTTTTTGCACCCATAAAACATATAAATCAAGAATTGGAAATAAAATAAAAATATTGTATCAATATCATTAAATAATTATTCTTATATAAAAATTAATGAAACTCTTACATAATTTATGGAAATTTGTAAAGAATATAATATATTATTATGAGAACAAAATGTCTATTCATGTTACAAATTAAAATTGATGTATTTATGTACATATAATCATAATATATCATAATCCAATGATAATTACATAATATGAAGAAATAGTGCATATAATTACATCTATATAAGCTAAATGAATTGTAATAAATTATCATCCTTATAAGAAAAAATCATTTGAAT
>NW_004192858.1:0-2420 GCF_000321355.1 Plasmodium cynomolgi strain B
TTCTTTCTTTTACTAAGAATAGTATACTTTGCTTAAATCTCTCTCATTTTCTTTAGATATCTTCTCATTATAATTAATACTTTTGCTTTGCCATGAATTTATTTAGTAATGCTTAAGCATTAATACATCGTTTGGTATGGTTTATATAAACCATCTAGTTATGTCCATCTAATTAATTATTATATGCATTATCAATGAACATTTTTTTGTTGATAATTAAGAAAAGCATTTTTACTGCACAACGGAAATATATTTATTATTAAAACATTTAAAGATATAGCAATTTAGTAAAATTTTACAGACCGCAGTACATTTTAGGAACATGAAATAAAACAATATTTTCCAATATGTTTACAGTTTTCTGCACATGTCTATTCATGACTTTTCTCATTTTTGAATAATTCTTTTAGTGCAAACACATTTACACATTTTGAGACGCTAAGGGATGAATTTTTAAGCATTAAATAAATTATTTTGTGATTACAGTCTATTCTTATAAGGAATATTCCTAAAAATTCTCTATTTTTAATTATACTAGTTTGGCTACTCCTAATATTCGTATGTACTAACTTATGTCCTTTGTGTGCGTTTCACTGTTGCATTTGCATTATTTTGATGTGTAGATTACATTTCCCCATTTGTTTTATTGTCTCATATTTAAATAAAAATAGAGCTATGATATGGGTATTGTACTCGACAATGCAATGTTTACGGCTAATTAGACTAAAATAGTAAATTGCCCCATTATGTGTGGTTTGTCACAAAATAGTATGACAGAATAAATCGATCATCATGAATAGTACTATTTAAAGAGTCATCTTCTTATTCCACTCCATCAACATAACTTTGAAATTTTTTTTTATTTCTATATCGGGCACGTGAAATAAATCCTCCAAATGGTGTATAATAATAAAAAAATAAATAATGGAATAGTCAAAATAAATATATATATTCTATAATTGTGAACACTTCCTAAAAATAAGGGCCATGGGTGGTGTAAAATATTTACATTTTAAAATATTTTTTCTATTTACACTATAACAATATAAAAAAATAAAAATATTCCCAACATTGAAAGAATAACTGCCGATACAATATTTGAAGATAAATAACGGCGCTCTTCCTATATTATAGCAGCATCTTAAGAGAATAAATGTATACTATATTAAGCATATTTTCAAAGATTTTTTTTGATGCTTCTTGTTCTTTTTAAGGGAGTTGTGGTTGTGCAATTTCTCCTCTTATTTGGGCTAAGATATACCCAGATTTTCATATGTCGACTTCAAGAATGTTAAGAATTTGTAGAGATCCTTCAGCGTTTAGATTAAGTTCTTTAATGATAGATGCCGATGTATTAACAGTTTTTCTTTATTTCATTTTGTCGTCTAAGTGTTTATTTATGCTTTAACTAGGAGGCTTTTTTAAATCGCTTAATAAACTTAGAACTTTACTGTAACAGGGATTCAAAAAGGTCTGAACCATAATTAATTCATATGATAATTTATTCATTATATTCTCGGGATGATATATTTTATACTCCCTAATATAATTTGTTCATGAATTAATTTCGTCATCCTTTTGAAAAATTGGTTTCCACAGAAAATATAATGGAATAGGAGTTCTAAGATATTCAAAACATTTTTGGCAAGAACCACTGGGATCTATAATACTAGCCTCCTTAATGATTTCAAACTCATCAATGTAATCCAAAAATAACATCAATTCTTCCATATATGTTATTTTATATAAATTTATATCTGGCTTACACACATTCTGTTGTGTGGTCGTTTTGTCTTTATTCATTATTAGCCATTCACTTTGAAGATTTGAAAAAATGGTTAAGGAAATTAGACCATTATTACCATTTCCAATTTGTTTATACACATCTTCATATAACCAATAATTGACACCATAACAAGGTTTGTTATTAATATTAGCTACATCCGTTAGATTATCGAAAAAAAATGATAAGGTTCTTTCAAGCTTGTAACATATATCTTTAGCCCAAGAATATTCTTCAAGGTTATTTTTTATTATATCTCAGTATTTAGCCTTTTTTTCTCGAATTATGCCATTCTACCATTTATTATTAATAAATAACTGATGTTAGGTTATCTAACATATGTGCCTACAGATTATAAGTAGAATGCGTGTTAATATATAAAAAAGTATTATCATGACAAAAAATTATCTTAACCTTCCTGTGGAAAATTATTGTTTTAACAGAGTACACATCAATTATTATTTAAGATAATAACACTAGAGTATGTACTTTTTCTGGCGTTTAGTAAAATTCATTTATTATGATTCATAAATATAACACTTATGTATTATTTATAATTTTACTTTTTTAATTTGATATGCCCATTCTTACATTAATGTGCATACTGAACAGCAAAGGATGGACTAACATTTATTAT